>NC_056732.1:843806228-843993728 GCF_019279795.1 Protopterus annectens
TTGCACAGTAAAAATTGGACACCCTTTTAAGGGCCTTTTAGTAGCTGATATTATTAACTGGGTGGTGGCAGTAATTAATACTGTATAGTCTGGATAAAGGGGCACAGCTGGAGAATCTGTGTCAGCTTTTCTCAGGAGTGTCTGTGAAGCTGTATAAATACTTATCTCAAAGTGTGTGTTGTGTCAGCTACTTGGGCAGGGACACGAAGCACTGGTTCGACAGAGAGAGTATTGGAGGTTCTAGCTTGCCCAGTTCGGTGGAGACCTGGACCCCATAGCTGTGCCAGTGGGGAGTCTTTTTGGGGACCTGGTGAGCAAGGGAGCAGCCAGCCCCAGACTGACTGCGAGCTCTGTGTGCACTTAAGGGAAATTGTACTTTACTGTGTGTATTATTTATCCTTTCCTCTTCTAAGAGACAACCTCCCTGGTGTTAGTGGTGAGGATTGAGGCTCCTTGATTACTGGGCCAGGGCACGGTCGTCACAGAGGGCAAAATAATGTGAGGAGCTTGTATATATATGTGTGTATATACAACATTCTTGGTGCTCACAATCACATGCCCTAGCACCTTGCCCAATTTGCCCCACTGTAGCTACACTTCTGGTCTGTGTGTAAGGAAGAACAGATACTCTCAACTATCCCTGAGACACAAAAATAAACATATCACTAAACAACTGGGGCATGGCAGGTATGTGGCAAAGTGGTTTTGGGATGACCCACTGCAAAATGAATGGCTTATTTATGATGTAGGGGGTGATGCAGCAGACAGAAAAAAGGAACAGTACGGGGCACCAAGAAAGAGAAGACAAGGCATGGTGAATGCAGAAAATGTGAATCTGTAGAAATACACATATGAGCAAAGGTGCCTAGCTAGAAGTGACAGAGTACTGTGTAGTGGTTCCCAATACAAGAGGTGCAGGCAGGAAGGAAGGCCGGGTCAGCCAGGCATTATGAGAATGAAGTCAAAAGAGAAAAAAATCGCAAATAATTTAACTGAGCTAATGTCAGCACACAAAGAGACAGGTAAGCGTCAAAAGATCAATAACCCCAGGGATGGAAGGGTGGAGGGAGTAGCAGGAATAAAAATCAGCCCTTGTATCTGTCAATAATACCACTAAGCATATATGTGACAAAAGTCAAACAGCAGAGAGCAAAAGGGGAATTTGCTGACATTTCTCTTTACATAATCATCCCATCCCAAGGAAGATAATAAACAGAAACAGAAACGCAATTACAGGGGATCTTGAGATGAAAAAAATATATTTATTAAACTGGCACAACAGAATCTGTTGGGAATTCAATATATGGGCAAATTGTGGTGAAGCACTATTTGGTTTGGCCAGGACTTGGACATATTTATTTATTTTATTTTACATTTGTTGACTGGGATAGTCCGTCTGGGTGTGAGCCCATTTTCAGGGGAGGCCCGGGGAGAAAAGCTCCAATAAAACAAGAACAACACTGACAGGTACAGTGTCGGTTTTATGTATCACATCATGATAATGTAGACTTCTTGCCAGGGGAACGGCTGAAACAAGATAATGAAGTCAAGCAACAAAGGTAATAAAACATTTAATATTGTGGGAATCAGACTGAACTGAAGTAGACATAAAAAATGAAGACTGTGGGTTCTCATTAGGCAGGAATGATAAGGGCAGAATAAAGCATTAGGAGCTCAAGAGGCAACATTTAAGGTTGAAGACAATTTTTCTGCTTCAGGCTTAACAATGGGCAGTGTTTTTACAACCAGGATCAGTTCTAACATGAATAATGGGTCCATGGTAGGGCAATCTCTCCAGCCGACACAAGCATCCTACAAAAGGGCCTCATGGAAATAGACAACTGGTGCCAGAGCCATGGCCTCAAGCTACATGCCAAAAAGTGTATAGTCATCCCCTTTGGCAAAAACAAAGTGCCCACAAATTAGCACACAGGTGGTAATCCATTAAGTACGGAAGAAGTAATTAGGGACCTGGGGACCCAAGTTGATAGCAATCTCTCATTTGACAACCACGTGGCCAAAGTGGTTAGAAAAACATTTTATATAGCCCACCTAATCATGAAGGGATTCACATCTAGACCAGGGGAGGTCATCGTGCCTCTTTACTCATCCCTCATCAGGCCCATAATTGAGTACAATGCCCCTTTTGGCTTGTACCTTACCAGACACCTGCAGCAACTGGAAAGACCCCAAAAGTACCTCACCAAGAGGATCAAAGGGCTCAAACAGATGCCATATGCTGCCCGGTTAAAGACACTCCAGCTCTACTCAGTGGCATACCGCCTGCTCAGAGGCGATCTGTGCCTGATGTATAAAGCCATGTCCAACCCGGAATTAATGGACATGCTGCACCTCAGAAAATCCAAATCCCATTGAGCTATGCGCTCGAGAGACTTGAACCTCAGCACTGAAATAAATAGGACATGCTGGAGGGACAGATTCATAACCCAGAGGCTCCCTTCACTCTGGAATAAAATCCCAGTCCAGGTTAGGAAATCCCAGTCCAGGTTAGGCAGAGTCCCTCATTGACTCTCTTCAAGAGGAATCTTGATGAGTGGATGGGAGATAGTAGGTTTACCCCGGGTATCACTTCTGTGTCACTGTTAGACAGAGGCACAGTATACTAACCTCGAAAAAGGGCATAGCAAAATTCATTTCAAATGGGTGGTGAAAGCCAAACACACTCTGGCTAGGCTTATAAATGCCCTAGGGCAGATAGCCTAGTATGAACCTATGAACCTATGAATCACCTACTAATACATATGTCACATTCAAGACAGGATGTGTTAGTGTGAGGCATCAGGGACAAAGGTCTGTTAGACTTCCTATCGTAGTACACATAGAAATACTACTTACATTGCTCAAATACTACCCATATAAGCAGATGGACAGTTTTTTGCAGGACAGCATTTTGTAGGGATTTCCTATTTCATGTTAGTGGTGGAAGGGAAGGGAAGGAAGCCAAGAACCTTAGTTCAACCCATGAAAGGCCTGACATAGTTGAAAAGTTGCAAAGGAATCAAGAGTTAGCAAATGTGGATAGACATTTCACATCTATTTACTTTCTGAAACAGAAATTCTTCTCTAAGCCTAGTGAACAACAAAAAGCAGGGTAGTATAGATTAGTCAGTCAGCTATTTATTTATTTATTTACAGGAAAGCCCAACTGGACACATGTCCTTTTTCAGGGAAGGCCCATGGAGAAAAGAACCACTTAAAACTATATCATATACAGATAAATGAACATTATAAACTTAAAAAAGTACACATAGAAGGTATACGGGTACATTCAGTTTAAGGTTGATATCGGAGATAAACAGGTACATCCAGTTTAAGGTAACATGTATATGCACAGACAGGTAACTCAGTAGAATACATGAAAATACAGAGAACACAGATAAATGCACATTATAAATTAAAAAAGTACATATAGAAGATACACAGGTACATTTAGTTTAAGGTAACACTATATACACAGTCAGGTAGCTCAGCAGAATACATGTGATAGAGAGTCAATGTGGAAATCATTCAAATATCATATATCAGAGGAGCAAGTAAGGATGAGGTATAACAGACTCCAAGCTACAGTTTGAGATACTTGTAAATTAGTAGTGGATTTACTGAAGGTGAGTATAGGGATAGATAAGACTTGTGGATAGGTTCTAACCCGGACTGGTACAGGAACAGAGCCATGTGTTAGGTAAGTTTTGGGGCTTTTTTTAAACTGAACTAATGAGTGGGCAGTGTATTCCATAGTTTTGGTATGAAGTTGGAGAACAGGGAATCACCAGCTGTATTTTTGGCTTAAGTTACTTCAACAAGGAATTTATTACTGGAGTAAGGAATTCTATTATTGGGGTAAGGGTGTAGTAGATTTTGAAGTGCAGGACTTTTCTCAGGCTGATGTAGGATTTTCTGAGCTAAGGTAAGTAGACTGTATAGAAGGAAGTGAGGGAGTTGCAGACAGTTAAGCTGTTTTACAGCTGTGCAGTGGTGTGTAATCTATAAGGAGAGTCAGTGGCAAACCTAGCTATTTTGTTACAACAGGAGTTGAGTTTGGCTAATTCAGTCTTTCTAAGATTAATGAGAATTGGAGAGGCATAAAGGAGGGTTGACGAGAGATGTGTGTGTGTGTGTGTGTGTGTGTGTGTGTGTGTGTGTGTGCAGTGGCAGACTTAGTGCTTTTAGTAAGAAACTGTTGTTTATATATAGAACACCTATTTTTTTGTGTACTTTCTTTATGGTCTGGGAGATGTGAATATCAAATTTCACATTATTGTCAGTATGTACACCTAATAGGTTTGTATGGCTATTATGTTGAAAAAGGGCAAGTCAGTGATATTCTGATTTAGGGGGACGCATCTCTTACCTTATAACTCTTTAGACAACACCTGTAAAAGCAAACGGTGAAAGGCACACACAAAGCAATGTTTGGCACTGAATACACCTTTCATAGCACTTTGCTCTCTGGTTGAGTTTTTGGTTGTGATTCCTAGTTTGTGGAGTCTACATGTACTCCCTTGTCTGTGTATAGGTTTTATCCAGGTGCACTAGATTCTTCCACCCAAGGGATGAACTCCAGCAGGACCTGATCTCCAGGCCCAAATGCTAGGCAAGCAGGTGTATGCCTGTGACCATTTGTGATTTTACTTTCATCCCAATCTAATACAAGATGGCAAACAGAAAATAATTATCTTTTTGGTGGGGTAGGAAGGCAGGCACTACTCCTAGATAGGATTTACAATATCCTTGAAAACATCTATCATCTCGGTTTATTGAGTACTACTATTTTGTTAGCTTTGAATGTTAAGTTTTAGAGAAAACTTATTTTTCCTTGAAAGAAAAAAATAAAATTGAATTTCTTTCCTTAACTATGATTTCTGTTGAGGTCATAACTGAATAAAAAAGGTTATAAAAAAAGTACAGTTGTGTACACTTTACCATAAATGTAGATGTTCGAGTGTATCATTGTTGCAGTCATCACACTTGGGTTATTTGCCTGCAGGTAGCCCTCAGTCGGCACGAATACCAGAGTCTTGGGATTTCTGATCGGATGCTGTCGCCTCATCCATGACGTCAGGTCATCAGGGGTATAAAACATGCAGCCGATGCCATTACGTCAGTTTTTCTTACCCCAGATGTCAGGAGCCCCCAAAATAGGAAGCAATCAAATGGTGTGGAACACCTCCAGTAAAAAGTAAATACCATTTCCATAAGATATGGCCAAAAAAGAGGATAGGTAGAAAGTATAGAAAGACAGGGGGCTGAAAGGAGGGTAACCAGGACTGCAACAGTGAAGACACTCGAACATCTAAATTTATGGTAAGTGTACACAACTGTACTATGTTCTTCGTGTTTCACTGCTGCAGTCATCACACTTGGGTTGATTCCCAAAGATGAGGAAGGGTGGAGGCAGTCAAGAAGTAGTAGGGCTGGCTAGCAGGCCTTGTAAGACTGCTGTGGCAAATCCAGCTCTGGATTTAAAAAATATAGGTAAATGGTAATGCTTAGTGAAGGTGTGTACAGAACTCCAGGTTGCAGCTTCCAGGATGTCCCTGCTAGGGACTCCCCTGAGTAAAGCTGTAGAGGTTGAGGTAGCCCTACTGGAATGAGGCCTGATCCCCTGTGGGGTAGGTTTTACATGGTGTTTGTAGCAGAAATGGATGCAGTGTGCTATCCATTTAGAAATGGTTTGTTTTGAAATAGCCTTGCCCTCTGCCCCTGTAGCAAAGCTAACTAGCATCTGGTCAGATTTTCTGAAAGGTTTAGTCCTGTCAAGGTAGAACCTGAGCTGTTGTGCACATCCAAGGAGTGCAGGATCCTTTCCCCTTTATTCTGAGGATTAGAAAAAAGGTTGGCAAATGGATGGACTGGTTTAACGTCACATGGATGCCACCTTGGGCATAAAAGATGGGTTAGTCCTGAGGGGGGAAACCCTGTCCGCATGGAAGATAATGAAGGGTTCCACAGCCATAAGGGCCTGTAACTCAGACACTCTTCTTGCTGAAGTGATGGCTAGCAGTAATGCTGTTTTCCAAGAGAGGAATTTTAACTCTGCTGTAGCAGCAGGCTCAAAAGGGGGAAGCGTGAGCTTCTCTAGTACAAAGTTAAGGTCCCAGGCAGGAGTGGGAGCTCTCCTTGGGGGTCTTAAATTGTTAGCTCCTCTCAGGAACTATTTGATCAGAGGGTGAGAGAAGAGGGGTGGCTCAGTATTGTAATGAGCTGAGATAAGAGAGGCATGAATCTTAACTGATGAGAAGGATAGGCCTTTGTGGAGCAGCTCTGCTAGATAATCTAGGATTTGAGGCAAGGAGGGCATGGCTGCGTCCTTCCCTTGAGACTGGCTCCAAGAACAGTATCTATTCCACTTTTATGAATAGGATTTCCTAGTACTGGGCCTCCTGGTCTCAAGGATAACATCTAGCACCTGTTTGCTGAGGGTTGCTGGTGATGTATTCAGGGATTAAGCCAGGCTGCCAGGTGTAGGGTTTGCAGCTGAGGATACAAAATCTGTCCCTCCTGCTAGGACAGCAGAGAGGGGGGTCTGCTGTAGGTGCCAGGGTGGCACTGCTGTCAGACTGCGTAGGAGTGGGTATGAGTGCTGGCGTGGCCAGTCTGGTGCAATAAAGACTGTCCTTGGCCTGTCCTGTTTGATCTTCAGGAGTACTTTTGGAAGTAGGGGCAGAGGGGGAATGGCATAGATTGAGAGGTTTTCCCATGTGAAGGATAGGGCATCCACTTTCCAAGCTTGAATGTGGGGAATTCTGGTGCAAAATGTGTTTAGTTGATGGTTTTGGGGGAACACAAAGAGGTCCACCTCTGGTGACCCCCACCTGTGTATTAGAAGTTTGAATGAGTTTGGTTCCAGTTTCCACTTGTGTGGGTTTATTAGATTTCTGCTTAAGTCGTCTGCCAGTGAATTTTGTTTGCCTGGCAGGAATTGAGCTTGTAGGTGCACTTGGTTGCTTAAGGCTGTGTTCCACAGAGCCATGGCTAACCTGCAGAGTGTGTAGGAGTGAGTTCCCCCCTGATTGTTTATGTACCACACAACTGTGGTGTTGTCCGTCTTTATCAGGAGTTGTCCTGGCAAGGTACTTGAAGGCTGTCAGTGCATTCTGTACAGCTAACATTTATTTTTGATTGATATGCAGGTGAATTTGTCCTGGGCTCCATTTGCCTTGAATGCATTTGCCTGCCATGTGTGCCCCCCACGCACAGTCTGATGCGTCTGTTGTCAGAGTTTGGATGGCGGGGGGTTGTGAAAAAGGGAGTCCTTGTTGTGGTTGCAAGCCTCTGCCCATCAAAGGAACTCTGTCCTTAGGCAAGGAATAATAGGAATCACTGCTTCCAGGTCCTGGGAATGTTGAAACCAGAGACCTTTTAAGTACCATTGAAGTTTCCTCATATGCAGTCTTGCATATGGAATTAGTAGAATACATGAGGCCATGAACCCTAGGGCTTGCAGTATTTTTCTTGCAGATAGCTGGGTTTAGGTGGCCAGTAGTTTGAAATAATTTGTCAAATAAACCTGCTTTTCTGGAGTGAGGAATGCCATCTGGGAAATTGTGTTCAAGCTTGCTCCCAGGAATACAATCTTTTGGCTGGGTACCAGATGTGATTTATTTTCGTTGATGGTGTACCCCAGAGAAGTTAGGAGTCTCTTTACAAACATCAGGTGCTGAAGTAGCAATTCCTGACTGGCCGCCTGAATCAGGCAATCGTCCAAGAATGGGTAAATTTGAATATTCCTCTGCCTGCAGTAAGCGATGGCTGGAGCCAGGCACTTTGTGAATACCCTGGGCACAGTAGATAAGCCAAAGGGAAGTGCAGAGAACTGAAAGTGCATAGAGCCTGCCCTGAAACGTAGATATTTCCTGCAAGAGTGCCTTATGGGGATGTGCAGATAAGCTTCTTTTAAGTCTAGGGTGACTAGCCAGGAGTCCTTGGCTAGCATAGGAAGGAGCTGCTGGAGTGTAAGCATTTTGAATTTTGGTACCACCAGGAAGGTGTTTAGGGTTGACAGATCCAGAATAGGGTGCCAAGAGCACAGGAACAGCCTGGAGTAGAAACACTGTCCCCTTTGCTCTGCTGGCACAGGTAGAATAGCCCTGATACTGAGAAGAGAAAGTACTCGCTTTTGGGCCTCTGTCCACTGGTTTGGAGGAAGGTCTGGCAATCCGCTTGGGGTTGGCAGAAAGTGGAAATAGAATCTGTATCCCAGGGATACAGATTCTAAGACCCATCGGTCCTGGGTAATATACTCCTAGGGGTGCAAGTACTTGGGCATGGCTGGGAAGGATTAAGGACAAGTCATTGTGAACTTTTTCCATGGGGGGGGGGGGTTGAGGAGGGAGCACTCCATTGTTTAGATCTGTGGATACCCTGAGACTGTAGTCTTTGTGGTTTGTTGCCCCTGGGTTTGGGCTGAGAAGGTCTGGAAGGGACTGGAAAGGACCAGTTTTTTGAAGGCCAATGCCTACTGAATCTAGGTGGCTGTACCTGTAAGAAATCTTTAACAGTTTGTATGGATTTCACTTTTTCCGCCATCGTTTTAAGAACTTCTGCTTTAGAGCCAAACAAACATTCTTGGTTTAATGGAGCATCAAGTAATTTTGCCTTGACATGGTCTGGCAAGATTTGTTTCTTCAGCCAAGCATGCCTTCTCAGAACAGACCCAGTGACAGCAGACCTGCAAGGTGCTTCTAAGGCATCAAAACCACACTGCAAAGTATGTTTACCAACTTGGTTTGCAGAATGCATTAAATCTTGTCAGTCCTTATTTTCTGCACAATCAGGAATCAACATTTTGTTGTTTAATTAGATCAATAATATGCTGCTGGCACTTCAACATGTAAAACTGGCAATATAAAGCACTGATGGCAAGAGTTGCAGAGGTATATACCTTCTTACCCCATCTGTCTAGAGCCCTAGAATCCCTGTCCGAAGGGGTAGGGTTTTTGGCTGTAGAAGCCTTAATACCTTTAGGTCCCCGGGAAATTGTCTCTGGATCTGCAGTGGGATTTTTAAAGAGAAATTTGTGAGAGTCAGGTACTCTGTAGTATCTGTCAGGCTTTCTAGGAGTAGGTGGTAAAGTGTCAGGGGTAAGGCTGGATTCCATGAAGAAATCATCTACAATATCCAGGCCAGGGGGAATAGCTAGAGGCCTATGCTGAGGCAAGTCTAAAAATTCCCTGAGTCTCTTTTTGGACTGTGGGTAGTCCTGGCATTCCCAGCAGAAATGCTCTCTTAGGGTATCCAAGGTTTCACTGAAAGAAAGGTCCTCTGGGGGGAGGCTGAGGGAATTGAATCCTCTGCATCTGAGTCCTCACAGATAGATAAGGGTATGTCCTGGTAATCACAGGGGTCAGAGTCATCAGACTCATGGTCTGAAGAATCAGAAGAAAAATCAATTCTTTGTCTTTTAGAGGGGAAAGGCTGGCTTCCCCTAATTAAAGTAATAAGGTCTTCAGCCATTCTAAGCATTTGTTTCTGTGGCATGGGAGCTTGAGAATGAGCTTTGGTCGTCGGTTTCCAAGGTGTAGTGCAAACTCTGGGCCTGAGAAATTCGGTAGCTTTAGTCATCAACGAAGTAGTCGGTTTAATATGAACATCGGAAGGTCTGAATACACCCTCAGAAGCTGGTGCCTGCACAGCGGCTCCGGACCCATCCAAGGTAGAGACATCCGCAGGTTCCATAGTCGAAGAAGCATCTCGCGGCATACCGGACTCTAAATGGGTCTCAGTACAGGCCTGCGAATCTGTAGAAGCGGGTAAGAGGGGCTGCGAAAGCAGCTCACTGTGTACCGGTGGACTGGCGACTAGCTTAATGGCAGTTTCTTTGGCAGTTTTGGACCTATGCGGTCTATCTCTGTCTTTATTTTTGCATTTTTTTCAGAAGATTGGTAGTCGGATGGCTTACTGAAGCCATTTTGGAATACGGAGAATGAGAGCGAAAAAATTTAGAGACAAAAATAGCCCAACAACAAATAGTTTGAGCGTTGAACAAGGCACAAAACCGACAGCGAGGGGCGTCGTGGTATGGGCCTAAACAGGTGACGCAGTAAGAATGAAAATCTCTGTGAGGTATTTACTTTCCACAGGCAAGACAACTGTTAACTTTTTCTGACATCAATTAGAGCAAGAAAAAAGGATCCCCAACGGGGTACTTAGCTTTAGAAGACTTTAGGTTTGAAACTCAAAATACGAAAATTTCAGGTAGCTGCTGACTGGCACTTGCAAACTGCTTCTGCTTCGGGCTCCCTTGCGGCAAGAAAAGCTGATGTAATGGAGTCGGCTGCATGTTTTATACCCCTGACGTCATGGATGAGGTGACAGCATCCAACACAGAAATCCCAAGACTCTGGTATTCGGGCGGACTGATGGCTACCTGCAGGCAGATAACCCAAGTGTGATAACTGCAACAGTGAAACACGAAGAACATCTCTTAAGATGCACCTCAGAGCATACAGAACTCTATGACTAGGCCCCCAAGACCCCAAACTTAGTATTTTACTTCCTCCTTACTTATTCCACTGGGGTCTTGGCCAGTTAGGGTATGGTTAAATTATGGAGGTTTAAAGGCTGACATGTATATAATCTATGAAGTAGCTATAATGAGTGGGTACTGAGTAAGCCTGTAGCCAAAAGCGACTGACCCCATCTGTTGTTTGATCACAGGTAGCAGCCACTGACCTGTCATGAGATAGCCCCACGCAATCCAATTAGCCTACCATGCTATTTTGAAGCCACTAGCCATCACTGCATTAAATCCAGGTCCCCTTTACCTGAGATGGTGGCAGTTCAGGTGAATGTAAATGATCCTATGGTACATACTAAAACAAGCAGGAGAACTTCCATGGGGCACAGGACAAATTATCCCCTAATCAGTACAAGTACCACCTCAGGTCACCCCTAAAGAGGCAAAATTCTTAGCTGGAATAACCTAATCAACAAAATAAATAAATAATAAAATAAATAGGTCAATAAACAAATAAACTGAAACCACCACCTAAGAATATCTAGGACTGAGACAAGCGAATCAGATCTCAGAGATGGGTTAAATGATGTTCCAAAAGCTTCAGGCCTGAGGCTTCATGCATTCATATATTTGTTCTAGGCTAACTGCTCTTATGGGCCATTTTAAGCCCAGCCAATTACTCCATGTCAAATCCTGCACCTTGTGTCTGTAAGGTAAACACCTTAACCATTACGCCAACATCTCAGACATCTTCTCAAGATATGGAGCTACCAGGAAAAGAGTTTAGCCAATGGATGAACTCCAGAATGACCTGAACTGCAGCCCCAAATGCTAGGCAGGCAAGCTGTCAGGAATCCCAAATCTCCTGGAGGGAATGGGTATTTGAAAAGGAGCAGAGATGTGGCATTTCAAAGTGGCTCCTTGATTTGCCAGAGCTGGGCCTCAATCCTGCCATACAACAGGAAAGATGGGCAGACGAGTCCCCCATAAATCTTCATGGAAAACTGTAACAAGTGTATGAAAACCTCAAAACGTCTGTTACTGATCACCGCATGCAACAAAAGATGCTCTTCCTCCTGGAATGAAACTGTTGGCACTTGGGAGGCATATGTGATAGACTTCCTAGCAATTATGCTGGTGGGGGTCAGGTTAAATACACCTAGAGCTAGGCTCTGTATCAGGGTTGACTGACACTCAAAATGTGTGTGTAGGGAGGGATGAGCATGGTTAAGACTAAGGGTGATTCCTATTCTACAAGGAAAATGACAGCCTGAACCCATGTTCCACTTGGCCAACAAGAAGATGTCTAGACATCTGATTACACTACAGTTCGGTGGATAAAGTCAGATCACAGTTTAGAACCTGAGCTGTGTTCAAACACAGACGGCCAATCCAAGGCCTCCTCTGGCCCTCTCTAAAGGTGGCTGCTTTGAAGCCAGGTGAGCATCTACAAATTCTCAAAGACCTATAGGAACTATGCCATGGAGAAGTACCACAAACTCCCCTTACCAGCAGTGCATATGCTGAGCTACCACAAGCAGTTGGTAAAACTGTTTCTTCCCCAACAAGGTTTAAGCTGCAACGGCCAATACTGGCAAGGCTTTGACTTCTGAGAGATACTGCAAAGGGAAACAATCCCCTGGAAGTAATGCCCAGTCACAACAAACAGAAGGAACTACTGTGAGGGCCACAATGCAGAAAATGCAAAAATGTCACAAGAGACATCCTGTATAGCATCATATCAAATACAAGTAAATCCACAGAGCTCCCCTTGATTTAACAATAATTAAATGAAACTCAGTTGAAGTGCCAGAATTCAGTGAACCATAGGGAAAGAAGAAACTAGTTAGATGAATGAGTGGCATAGTGAGAAGATGAAAATGGCAAGAGAAAGAGGAGAGAAAGATAACAGGAAGATAGAAACAGAGAAAAGCTTGAATGAGCATGTTACCCTGGAAGCCATATGGGAGGAGATCAAAGATAAGTTCACAGGTAAACACTAGGCTAGATGCCCTTCTGGGTTATTTTAAACCAAGCCAGTTTTCAACTCAAAGGTGAGAATCATACCCTATACCACGTGACTGTGACATAAACTGATTAACCATTATACTAACCCCCAACCAAAGATGTTAAGAAAACCTTAATGGAGAACCTTGCAACTGAGGAGAAGAGTATAAAGGAGGTGGTTGATAGGCTAAATTAACATACCTCAACACTGCATGACATGTTAGCAGAAAATGAAAAACTGAGGGAGAGCGCCATGGTGGTGAAGGCAAGACTGGGTTGCCTGAAAGTCAAGGCAACAGATGAAGGTAGAGACAGGCAAAAAAAAAAAAAACTTGCCAGTACGCCATATGACTGAGGGCATAGACTGCATAAAATCAGTATAGGAGCTGCTAGGGAAATAGGGTCAACAGCCCTGGAAATAATTACTGAATGGGCACACAGACCACATGGCAGCCAGGAGTGGAAGCCCCAAGAAGACCATGTCCAGTGATAGTCTGCTTTCAAACCTATGAATTGAAGGAGAGAATACTGAGAAGAATGTAGAAGCCGGGGAAGAAACTAAAAGTAGGAGATAACCAGGTATACATCAAATCAGGGCCTTTTCTATGAAACACAGAGGGAAAGAAATGCCTTTGTGCCAGTATTGAAGACATGAAAGGAAAAGGGCCTGAGAAGGAGACTGCTACACCCAGCAACAATGAGGCTTTTCATGCAAAAGACTACCAGAATTTTTATAAACCAAAGGAAGTAAGCCCATCACTGAAGGGGTCAGTCAGACAAGAGTGAAAAGGCAAAACAGACTGGATAGAAAAGGGGAATGTGAAGAAGAGAAATGTACATAGAGTCTGGATACTTTCTGTTGTTCAAAAAACAACAAAGGGTGACAAAGTAAATCTCATGAGAAGTGAGAAAGAAAACAGAAGAGCAGCCGTAGCAAGAACTAAATGGTTCCACAGAAAATAATGGAAGAGAAACCAGAAACAATGTTGAGCTTTTTGTTACATGGTTATAATAAAAAAAAGGAGGAGGATTAAGCTGCCGCAAAAGGATAGAAATGCAGGGGACAAGTGGGGTTAATGGGACTAAACAGTCATAACAGATTTTGTGTACATAGTTATCACACTGACAATCAGAATATCATTAAAAGTTGCACAGAGCAGTGGAAAAGGGACAGTGGAATGGTGATGCTGCTCTCCTTGATTGTAGGGAGAAGCCTACAGGTGGTAGTGTTTTTGAGTTTAGTAGGATGAAAGAAAAAAACATATATGTGTTGAAAGACACAATGTATGCAGGAAAAGACTGAGAACAAGGCCTGACAGACAAAACACCCATCAGAAGAGGGGAAGATATTTATTTATTTTACATTTGTTAACCGGGAGAGTCCGACTGGACACATATCCATTTTCAGAGGAGGCCCGGGGAGAAAAGCTCCAATAGCATGTCATAAAGAAATTACGCAAGAATATCATACAGAGATATAGGCTCCATAGAAACATAAGTTATGTACAGATTAACAATTCCTTTAGTAAAGTCAGCATACAGCATTCTAGTAGTAGGGTTTATATACAATATAAAATATAAACACAAGAAAAATTTTTTTTTTTCTCTTTGTAAATTATGAGTACTCTCAATATTTTGTTACAGAAATAACCAGTGATTATTAAGCTTTACAGTGAAAAGAATTAGGGGACCTTTAGCAGAATCCTTGAACATGGTACTGGTGCAAATTAACCTGGGGAGTAGCATGAACAAAGCCAACTGTTTGAGAAGTGGGTTCTCAGGAGCTTTTTAAATTGAATAGTGGAGGTAGTGGATGTTATTCGGCTAGGTAGTGAGTTCCAGATTTTGGCAATAGTGCAGGCAGAGAGATTTGCCAGCATCATTTTTGTGTCTGATAACACTTATTAGGTTCTGAGAACTAGATCGTAAGGCTCTGGTAGGGATGTGGGGGTTAATTATATTTTGAAGTGCAGGGTTTATTTCTGGAAGGTAGAAGAGATTATGCGCTACTGTGAGATGATTAAACAGAAGTAGTTGAGGTAGCTTGAGCCAACTGAGTTGGTTAAGGGCGAGACAGTGGTGGGATTTGTATGAGGTTTCAGTAGCAAACTTGGCTATTTTGTTCAGATCACTCTGGCGGAGATTAGTAAGGATGGGAGAGCCATAGAGAAGGATGGATAAGAGATGAGTTCTTGCAAAAGAAGCTTTGGTTTGTTTAGTTATAAAGTGTTTGTTCCTATAGAGAAGTCCTAGTTTTTTATGAACTTTCTTAATGGTTTGTGCTATATGGATGTCAAATTTGAGGTTATTGTCTATTTCTACACCTAAGAGTTTAGTGTGTGCAGTTGGAGTGATTTGAATGTTATCTCTGGAGTGAATGGTGAAAGTGGTGTTGAGGGTGGGAGCATGACCTGGGCCGAAAATAATTAATTTAGTTTTTTGGGGGTTAAGAATAAGTTTAATGTTTGTGAACCATGTTTTGGCTACAGTAAAAGTGTTTTGCGTGAGGATTTGCAGTTCCTTTAAGGTGGGGGCGGCACTTATAAGGGTGGTGTCATCTGCATATTGTACTACTGATGCTGTGAGTGAGGAGGAATTGATTTGGTTGGTGAATAGTGAGAATAGTGGGCCAAGGATAGATCCTTGAGGGACACCTATGGATACTGGTAGCAGGGGGGGCAGCTGGTCATGCCATAGGACTGCTTGCCGTCGACCAGATAAGTAGCTAGTAAACCATGATATAGTGGAGGGGCTGAGGGTATGGATGTAATGACAATAAAGCAGATCTATAATGGAGTACAAAGATAGAAAATTCAAGAAAATGTGAAAGGGACAAGGTAGAGGGAAGAGGAGATAGCAAACATTAGGGTACAAGATGGTGGAATGTGAAAGAAAGCAAAAAAATTCAATTAAATTAAAGTAAATAGGCTGCGCTCTCTCTCTCTCTCTCATTACACAATCACCCCCCCATCCCACCCCCACAGTTTTTAGTTAAAAAATAAAAAAATGAACAGTGTCCTAGTCTGTGCTGAGGACAATAAATCTAAAAAGGAATTACAACCCTGCTTTCCATCATAAAAAGAAAGACTTGCATTTCTCCTTTTATTGTCCACCACCCCACCAATCTCTGATTAGCAGTGAGATTGCCAGCAAAGAGGAGAGCTTCACTGGTAACTGTGAGGCCAGGAATTAAGCCAAAACTGCAGATGTTTCTTCCCATAACCAGGGGCAGGATGTAAGATGATAAATAGAATACAAGTATATGACACAGGCAACACAGAGGGACACAATTTATAAACTCCAAGTCATACATGACAGAAAGGAACTCAGAAGAACCAAGAAAAAGGGCACTATGGCATTGACTAAAGAAGAGAAGGTGGAGCAAGCAAACACTATCAGAATACACAATGGTAGCAAAGAGTAAGATGGAGAAAATGTAAAGAGAAGCATGGCTAGCAGAGCGTAGAAACTTGGGTCAGGAATAACAATAATGACCTGAAGGAAGTAAAAAGGGATTGAAGCGAGGAACATAAGATACTACTGATAAAAAGTAAGAAACAAAAGAGTAACAGAGCCAACCAGAACCATACTAGCCATGCTTAGGAGATTATAAAGGGACCCAGTATGGAAGACAGACAACATGACAAAGGTGGACAAGAGTAATCACCATACAAATAGCTCCCTAGGCAGAGACACGAAAAAAGGGCGGGAATCAGAAACAGAGATAAGGGAATGGAGAGGAAAGACTAAACAGGAAAAAAGAGGGGCATAAAATGAAGTAAAAGAGTCTATAGAAGAAGAGCATGAGAGGAAGGGAGAGAGGTAAATATAACAATGAAATGTATATCCTAATGAGAAACCTGGATGGAGGAGAGAGTGATTTTTTTTGTCTCAAAAGAAAGAGAAAACAGGTGAAATTATGCTTAGACAGTAACTATGAAAGTTAAGAGAAGACAGGACTGCTACATTAACTGACAAAATGCCAAAGCTAGACCACAATAAATAAAACTATAAGAGGGGAAAAGAGATATTTAGGTGAACGACAGAAGGAGCAGACAAATACAGAACAGGAAAAACAAGGGGGGAAATAAGAAAAAACTTATGGAAGGCACAAGAGAAGAAGCGGAGCAAGTGGAGACCCTAGAAATAAGTAAAATGCACTGTCATGATTATGACAGGAAAGAGGGTAGGGGAACAGACTACACAGCACAAAGATGGTTTTGTAAACATACAAAGTTACATGGCAAATGGGAAAATCACAAACAAATTGAGGAAAAGACCAAAGAAGCTCCAAAACAGGTACACAAGGAAATAACTGTAGTTAAAGTAGTAGGACAGATTCCCATATGTTAACAAGTAAAGAAGGACAATAAGGTGACTGAAATGAGGGACAAGTACACAATGACTGTTAAATCTGTGGAATGCCAATGGTATGAGAGGAAGAACCAAAAGAGAGAGAGTATTAGGATACCTAAAGAGGACGAAAGCTCAAGTATTAGCAACACAGGAAACATACCTGACATCTAACTCTACATAGGGGAATAGAAAAATACTAAAGAAGAGATCCTTGCCTTGGTAACTAAAATGGAGATAGAGGACAGGAAAGGAAGAATGTATGGATTAAAGGCACACTAGAGGGCATTTAGATCATCATTACTGCAGTATACATTCCAACAAATACAACAACAAGCATTTTCAAAAATTAATATGTATAAGCATTGAAGACTGGAATGTAATCACAGAAAGAGATGAGGTAGACAAGGGGCCAAGGAACAGGTAGATACTTAAAGAAGGTATATTTCTAAGGCAGTATTTAAAAAAGGTGGCAATGACAGTTAGAAAAGAGGATGGAGGACAGTTGCACCTTTACTGACACAGGCACAATAATTGGTTCAGGTTAGATGGTGGATACATATCTACAGAACACAGGCAACTACTGGAAGGAGTTAACATGGAATCACTGACGATCTCAGATCATGCTGTGATGTCTCTCCTCTGGGCCAGTAATCACGGAGCCTCAATCCACACCACTGACATCAGTTGGGGAGGGTCACTTAGGACAGAAATAAGGATACTCACAGTATTTTCAGATGCAGCTCTCTGCACCAAGCACAACTTTTCTTAACAGCACACAGGGAACAAACATAGACCTGGGGCTGAACTTCCTCCTCCAGTCCCCAGATGAGACTTCACCCTTCTCTCTGTAGAAATCAGTGCTCTGTGTTCCTGTTCCAAGTAGATGACACGCACACACACTTTAAGATTTGATTTTCACACACACACACACACACACACACACACACACACACACACACACACACACACACACACACGCCTGGGAAAGGCAGAACAGATTTACCAGCTATGCCCCCACTGCCCAAATTATAAAACAGATTCACTGCCACCAGCCAGCTACTTTCAGGCTCTATCCAAGGTACCCAGTCACTCTTAGTAAAATGAATGCTATACAAATGGTAATGTTAGCCAAGCGACAAGACTTTCAGGAGCATGAAACCTACAGTCCCACAAAATAAACGCAATTCTCTCAAAGGTTAAACTATTTTCTAAAAGACCAGCCACAATGAAAGGTACAGATATATTTAATAATCAATAATAAAATAGAAAACATGAAAATACAGAATATCTACTTATAGTAAACACCACAGTTTCAATTCAGAGGGAATATAAAAAATAACACAGCTGGAAAGACTCAAACAGATAAAAGAAAACAATACTTTCAGCTAATCTCACTATTTTCCTAACTGACTGAAGAATTGCAATTAACTGGTTACTTACTAAAGCAAGGCAAAATGAAGTGGATGAGTGTCAGGTCCAATAACAGGGTGCTGAGTATCACTATCATATCTCTCACTAATATCTAAAATAATTTCAGTGCTGGCTATAGAATGACATCACATCTGGTCACTTGATTCTGTGGTTCCCACACTACCCCCTGACTAGAAGCTGAGCTAGGATCTACCTACTTTTGTATATTTTAACTGTGGAGCTTTTCTCTCCGGGCCTCTGCTGAAAATGGACCTACGTCCAGTCGGACACCCCGGTCAACAAATGTAAATAAATAAATAAATGTGTTACAATACACACCTAGAGCTTTGCTAAAGCAGCTGGAGACTGTAAAACAATTCCAGTACTTTCATCCTTTCTGCGGAGACTAACCAGCCATTCTCTGACACTCTAGGGAAGCAATTAGTTCACCACTAAGGACAACAGCAGCAGGATCCCAGACCAGACACTGCATCTCTGGCTTCATTCAGGCTTGTGAGATAAAACATTTACAGCCTAAACCAGGTCATTTAATTTCAAACTATTTTCCTAGAGTAAGCTGGGCTGAGTTTAACCCATTCCCTTCCAACATTCTCTGTTAACATATATACCTATCAGCGGTTATCACAATAAAGCCTGACATACATATATATTCATAGGCTCATAGGTGTTTACTAGGCTAATGACCATAAGGGCCTTTTTAAGCCTGGCCATGCATCCCAAATCTCAGACAAGTTCTGATACCCTTGATAAGTGTAAACAGAGGCTTGGGAGAAGAAACATTTACAAGCTAGGGCCTGGGAGATGAACTATTTACAGATTGTCTGTGTCCATTACAGACACAGGTGCCAAACCAGGGATGAATTTCCGGTTTCCCACCCAACTATCCAAATTGCACTTGAATTGGGTTAGGGAGGAACTCTGCTTCACATGAATGGGGAGTCTGTTCCATAGATGGGGTAGTCTCTGGAATACATACCTATCTCTCCAGCAGGTCCTATTAGTATCACAGGCAAGGTTTAACTCTTAAGAATAGATAATTCTGGTGCTGTTTGTTTTGTGGATATGCAGGAGGTCCATCAGAGTGGGGTCTGATAATGCCCTGTATGCCAGGCATAGATCTCCTCTCAAAACCCTGTAGAGACAAAATATAGGGATAGGGCCTTGAGGCGGTCTGCATATGACATTTTACTTATGTCCTGTATTCTTTTAGTGAGGAACCTCTGTGGACATTACAATTGTTGGATATGCCTGGTTATGTACATACCAAAGGGGGCACTGTACTCAATGATAGGTCTAATGAATGCTGAACACAGTGGGACAATGACTTTCTTGGACTTAGATGCCACACCTTTGTTTATAAGTTGCAGAACATAGAATGATTTCCTCACTACTTGTATACACTCGATGATCAAAGGCTAGATTATTATCTATGTGTGTGTCCCTAAGTCCCCGACTACTGGGTCATCTCTAAGGGGTGTGTTATCAATATGATAGTTACCAGGGGTGGATGACTTCCCAAAAGATACTATTATGCATTTCTTGGCATTTAGTTTTTGTCCATGGATCTGACACCAGTTGTTTGTGTCAGCCCCTCCTAGAGAACATTTGTGTCAATGTGAGATCAATGATATCTTCGAATTTTCAATCATCTGCAAATTTAGTCAGCCAGAGACCACTGACATTAGCCTTGACTTCAGAGAAGTAAATGCCAAAAAGGAGCGGTCCAAGGATTGATCCCTGAGGAACTCCACTTCTGACTGGCCTCTTTGTAGAGGTGGACTCCCCAATTCTAACTTCCTGGGTCCTGTCTGTAAGCCAGCTGGCTATCCATCTAGTAACATATGGGTTTGTACATAACCTCTTGAGTTTGTCAACAATGCCTGAGTGAGCTATAGTGTCAAATACCTTGGCCAGGTCAAAGTAGGTAGTGTGAAAGATTTTGTCATCCATTGCTTTGGTGACCTTAGTCCACCATGCCATGTTGAGTAGGTATGATCTGCCCTTGACGAAATCAAACTGGGTTGGGTCGAGTGTCTGGAAATTTACTATATCTCTACTGATCATCTCCATGACAATTCTTTCCATGCCTTTACATATAGGATTAGTGAGACTTATGAGTCTGTAGTTTCTGGGGTCTGTAAATGATCCACCTTTGTGCAGAGGGATGACTGTTGCCTTTCACCATTCATGAGGTATGAAGTCTGTTTGGAGGCTACAGTTAAACAGTAATTTCAGAGGACCTGATAGGTCATATTTCATGCCATTTAGAAGGCATCCTGGGATATTGTCTGGGCCTACTGATACAGTGTTCTTGGTCTTGGAGAGAACATTAAGGACCTGTTCCCTAGTGATAGTAGAGGGAGTTACATTTGATGTAATCCATTGCCCTACATGGAGGGGCTCAAAAAAACTCCAGCTTTTCTCTGTCTCTTATCGTCTATTAAGAGGAGATCTCTGCTTGACTTACAGACACATGTCTGACCCAGCCTTGTTAGAAATGTTACACCTAAAGAAATCCCAATCAGTCCACACCACACGCTTCAGGGACCTCAACCTCATTACCACAATCAACAGAACATGCTGGAGGGACAGGTTCATAACCCAGAGACTGCCCATGCTCTGGAATAGACTTCCCATAAATGTCAAGCAGAGCACCTCACTGGCCCTTTTCAAGAGAAATCTTGATAAGTGGATGGGAAATAGAAAGTTCACCCCGGGGATCACTCCAGTGGCTCTACTTGATAGAGGCACCGGGAACTATCAGTAGCATGATGCCAGGGCACATTTATGGGCTACGGTTGTAAAGGCTCCAGGGCCGTTGGCATAGTACACACCTATGATATTTCCTGAGGGAAGGCTGAGGGGTAATGCTGGAGATGAATTTATCAGCCAGGAGGTTTGCTGTATCTTCTGGCTCAGTACAGGTGGCTCCACTTACAATGAGCTCTGCACACAACTGTGTATTGCTTTTGAGGTTGCAGGCATAGCTAAAGAATGCTTTGTGGTTGTCGTTGGCCTGGGAGGCCAAACGTACCTCAAATTTGTCTTTGGTAAACTTTATTTGTCCTCTGAGTTGTTTGTTTAGTTTGATGAGACTGCTTTTATCCTGATGAGTGTTGCACCTCCTAATTTTGCCATGATTTTCTTCCTCCTGTTATACAGCCTATTAATTTTGTGATTCCACCAGGGTGGCTTGTTTTTAAGTTAGTTCCGTACTTCTTCCTGGTGGGTACAGCTGCCTCTGTGCAGCTATTATCATGCTTTTACAGGGTTTCTATGAACAGTTCTGCATAGGCAGAAGTGTTCTCAGGGCTAATGGGGGCTTGAAAATTTGCCAGATCCTCACTTAATAGCAGGAGGTTAGCCTTAGAATAGTTCCTAAATATTCCAGGCTTAGCTGGGGGTCCAGGTTTTATTTTTACTTCAAAGGAGACCATTTTCTGGCCTAACCTTACCAGGGAAGGCATTACAGTAGGGGGTGTGCAACAGTGTCCCATATTAGTAAGGAACAGATCCAATATGGTTGCACACCCCTGGTTGGTGTACTGACTATTTCATCCAGGAAGTTTGTATTTATAGACAGAGACACCTCCATCTTTAGTTACATGTCTGAGAAATAGCTGGCCTAAATGTGTGGAAGGCATTATAACCTTGCACTGTTGGTATGCTCTCCACGGTTTTAAACCATGTCTCAGTGACCGCACAGACGTCAGCATCCCCTAGGGTAAAGAGAGCTTCTAGGGAGTGGAGATTATTTCTTTAGACTCCTGGCATTGAGCAGTAATACCTTTAGATTTT
Organism: Protopterus annectens; assembly: GCF_019279795.1. NCBI lineage: Eukaryota > Metazoa > Chordata > Ceratodontiformes > Protopteridae > Protopterus > Protopterus annectens. The sequence goes on from NC_056732.1 coordinate 843,828,298, forward strand.
CTTGGTTTCGATTTGCTATGTCAGAAGTACTTTCAGTTTGGCATTGCCTAAAAAAAGGCACTATGAGGGAAGACAATGTTTTTGCTAATATTCAAAAGCCTAGAAGGGAGAGGTGTAGACCATCCCTGGCAAAGCAGTGTGGTCTGCTGACCATCTCCTTCCATGCTGACAAATACTGCACCCCCTTAGAATGACACCAGAAACTAAGCCACTTATTAAAGTCAATCATCTTTTGTTCATATTGTGGCATCATCCTTGGAGAAGGTAAAATGCTGCTCAATGCTATGCTCATATCAGCTTGAGACACACATTCCAAAAGCTCCATGATGTTTCTCTTCATATAATCTAGGGAGATACATCTCAGGTCATTTATTCCCACATGGACTATGACTGAGTCATATTGGTAACTGTTGTCCAATGACTTGAGTGCATGCGTAAGGGGCAAGGCTGTTGAGGAAGAGACTCTTACACACATTAAAATGACATGCAGGTTGCAGAAAGTGTACACAACTCCTAAATTCTAATTAAATAAATAATAGTAAACATTATTAACATTAAATTCAATTACCCATATTATTTCATGTCTTTCCACAACACAGTAAACTAATTAAATGTCCTGTAAACCAATTAGTGAGAAGGATATTTCCATAAGAACAAGATACCTGATTAAGGTAAGAGACAAAAAATATAAGAAATGGAACAGAGATCGAACTACAACTTTGAAAACTGAAATAAACAAGCTGAACAAACAGATTAAGCATAGTGTTGGACAAGATCAAGAAAATTTATATAAAGATATTGAGCATAACAGGAAACCTTTTTATAGATACATAAGATGAGGAAGGAATAAAGATACACAAATTGATAAACTGTGTGCAGATTTCAAAATTTATTCTCAGACACAACAGATTATAGATATATTTACAGAATCTTATGCAAAACAGGGGTGGTAAATTGTCCTAGTGACATCCAGGTAATCCCAGATACTGGAATCAAATTAGATTATACTGAAAAAGAACTGTGCAAACTGGATCCAAACAAAGCGCAGGGAGGAGATGGAATAAATAACAATGACCTGAGAACACTTCAGCAAGAACTTACACTACCATTATATCTATTATTCACTAGGTCATATAAATATAGGGAGATTCCTCAAGATTGGAAACATGCACTTATTAAACCTGTCTTTAAGGGAAAGGGGAGTAAGACAAACACAGAATCATACAGACCCTTAAGTCTACTTTTATGTTGTGGAAAAATAATGGAGAAGGTAATACTGGATAAGTTATTGTCAGAACTGGATAGGTTGGGACTTGAAACCATATATCAGCATGCATATTTCAAAAATTGATCTATTACCACCTGTAACATGATGTTCTACAACAATATAATAACAGCTATGAATGAAAAATTGTGCTGTGATGTGATTTATATAGATTTAACTTCAGCATTTGACAGGGTCATACACAAAACACTGATCATTAAATTAGTACAACTAGGTATTGATGTACTGTTGATAAGATGGATAGCTGCATGGCTTACAAATAGGACATGGCAAGTATCACACACCAACTGGACAGGTGAAATCCTTGGTTACAGTCAAGGTGTCCCACAGGGCTCTGTCCTAGGCCCTTACTTGTTTAGATTGTATCTTTCAGACCTTACCTTTTCATCTGAGGTGTATGCTTATGACCTGAAATTGGGTAAAGTGATTACATGTAGTACAGATAAGGCATGTCTGCAAAATAATTTGACCATTTGGGCACAGGAGAATAATATGTTGATAAATACATCAAAAACTAAGCATATGAGATTTGGGAGATATGAACTGAAAGGTGAATATATAATACAACACACAGTGATTAAAACTGTATACTCATTTAAGGACCTGTGTATATGGGTAGATTCAGCTATGAGTTTTTCTAATCATATCAACCAATTGGCTAATGATAGTTATAGAACTATAGGTTGTATAAAAAGATTTATAAAGTCTAGGAAATCAAACATAATGAAGTCATTGTTAGTTACATTAGACCCAAACTTGAGTATGGATTAACAATATGGAAACCCTATAGGAAAACAAGCATGAATAAACTGGAAAGAGTACAGTGGAAATATACCAAGGGCATCCATGGATGTGAAAATCTAAGTTATTATGAAAGACTAAAATATTTGAACTTGTACAGTGTCTCTTACAGATATTTAAGAGGAGATCTTATTCAGGTATATAGGGCATTTATGAACAACAACTTCTGGGAATGTTTGGGGTTATCAAAAAGTACTAGAGAATCATCAGATAACCTATGCAGAAGATTCTATAGGAATGAGAAGTGTACTAATTCGTTCGCTGACAGAGTAGCTGATGCTTGGAACAGACTACCAAATTATACTAAAGCAAGAACTAGTTTAGATATTTTTAAGAACAGCCTGGACATTTATTATGGGAACAAGTGTTTTGGTATATTGGCAAGCTACAAAGGCATTAATGCTCGTGCTTGAAACATTTGTATGTATGTATGTAAGCAATTCCACTACTACTACAAAAGTCCTTATATAAGATGAAATCATTAAACAGTCCAGCATTCCTGACAACTATCATTACTTTTATAAAACAGTCAAGCAATGTTAACAATCATTTTTACTTACAGTTGTGTAATGTATTTATTACTATCTGAAGTGCAGTTTATTTTTACCTGAAATACTTCTTTATCCCATATAAGGTATGTTAAATCCAGGCAGTTCATGTCTTGGTATCTTAATGTTACTCATATTCATCATTTTTGTGGATGTTTTCTCCACAGGCTTCAATTGAGAATGAGATCAGCACAGTCTAATGTCTCACTACATATATACAAAAAACAAAACAAAGCAAACAAACACACACACAGGTGGGATCACTCTAGCTCCTCTGAAGTGAGCAGTCCTCTCCAGTGCTGCACATCATTTCTAAGTATCAGGATGAAAAATGTTTTGAACATACAAACTATAAACCAACATGACTTGTACAGACTTGTAATTTACAGTTCAGTGTTTGTCTCACACCAGAAAACATTGTAAATAAGATGTACTAGCTCTCATCCAAGACCACTGAAGCACAGACAGACTCTAGGAACGGAGCTTAAAAGAGGCGAAGGTGGGCTGACCCAATCCACCCTGGAAGCAAAGGGGGGTGAGATGAGAAAGGTCCTCAACAAAGGTTCCCAATCAGCTTTGGCAGTATTTTGAAAGAATCTGAAAGGTTTTACTGAAGCAGCAAAGGAAGGTCTGGAAGAAATAAATTGTGACAATTCATGTTCTAAAGAAGGCATGCTAAGGGTCTTAGGAGAGTTTGTTCTTAATCATACTAGACTCAGGTGAGGGAGACCTATGTACTATAGTGGAAGTAGGAGCTACCAGAGATGAGCCCTTTTCCTTCCTAGGAATCTTTGGATCCAAAAGGAGGACACAATTCCCTCTGGTTTCCTTTTCTTCAGTTCTTGTTCTTTTTCCTTCTTTCATTCCTCCTTTTTTCTGGTTTGTATGCCAAAAATAGTTAAGTTAACTTATTTCTATCCAAAAGGGACCTGGACTCAATCTCTGGCAGATGAAGGAATCAGCACCTAAATGTTCCATTTCCAAAATCACCACAAACTCCTCCTGTGAGTCTTGGGTTGGAATTTTATGGCCACATTTTATACATTTTTAAAGCGCTTAGCCTAGTATTTACCTGTGAACCTATCAGTTTTCAGACTACTACAAGCATAGTAAATGTCTGCCCGATAAGGTAAAGACCTTAACCATTATGAAAACCATGCCCCAAAGGAATGTATAAGCAATAAAGCAGAAGTGAGATTAGAACTCCCAACCCTACACGTAAGAGGCAAGCACCTGCAAAATAATTTGGGGGGTTTTGAACTCACACTCATTCAACTTCACTCTACACTGCTTGACCAGTTGAGCTAATGGCAAGAAAATAAACTCTACCCACTTTAAAGCTCAAAGTATAAAATATCAAATACAATATATAGATGACAGAAGATACCAGCCAACCAGCCTAAGCATTGTAAGAGTCAAGACCAAGAAAATTTTGGAAAGAATTCAAAGAGAGGAAAAGTAGAACTTCTTTAAGATTTGAAACAGTAGATAAAGTATCAACAGATAATTCTGCTACACATTTTATAGACCGTAATCTCAAAAATTATAACAAGTGTGAGAGCACTTAGTGGGCACCTGAAGGATCAACTATTTGTAATGGCAGCAAATGAGATCTGAAGCTAGGAGGGGCAAGGCATTACTGGAGGGAAGAAATTAAAGGAACTTAAGGCTGAAAGAACTAGTAGATGGCCAGCTCCGATCCAACAAGTACATTTAGAAGTCTTGTAATAAAAAGATGAAAGCTCTCTTACAAAACACAGAGGTCTTGGGATAAACACACAAAAATGGTCAACTATATCCTGGCGGTGTGTTTTTTGCTTTATTTTCTTTCTTTTGTTACTAGTTTACCTGACTTTAACATTGCTTTATACTATATATGCATACTTGGAATCCATTTATATACTGTATATACTTTGCTTATCATTCTTGCCTACAAGGCCTGAGTGTGACTGAAAAGGTTCTTTGGGACAGTTCTTTTATACAGTTAACAAATGCTAAATAAATACACACAAACACACACACTAGGAGTTAGTACAAATCAAACAAATATAATAAAGAAAAAAGGTGGCCTAAATGAATTATCAATGAAATACAAGGTATTACCTTACACCCATGTAGTTTGGCCTTTTGCAAATTCAGGCAAGTACTTAATTAAGCCACAGTCTACACTGGTAACACCACGGTTAACATCACAGTCCTCTAGAATTAAGCCTAAAATAAAGTGTACAGTACATACTGCACTTTTTAAACTTTATCAGAGACCAAAAACATTTTTCTGAATCTGAAAGTAAACTTGACTGCTTTCAACAGACGTAGAATAGATCAAGATAGGTCCCTTTACAGCAATTTATTTTAATTGTCCAGTGGAAAAGTACAGTTGCACAAGTTTCATTTACTTCTAACACTATATGTTCGTACAACACATTGCATTACTGGCATATGGGCAGTAGTGCCCTGCTCCCCCCATGGCAGTCTGTCAAAGCTCAGAACTCCTCCCACTGCCTGTCTGTGAATGAGAAGGGCAAGGACAGCCCTTCACACTCACAGATAGTACCCCTTCAGTTTTCTAGAACACGAAGAGCAGATGAGAATACAAGCTTTGGAACGCCTACTGTTCTATACCAAACATCACACAAACTCAATAAAGAAGGTTACTGAACCAAAACATAACAGCAACTTCAACAACCAACAATATACATCCAATAAAAGGGGTGTTTTTTGAACAGGTAAAATACTACCTTAGACGGGTAGCCACCAATAAAACATGAAAGAGTTGTTGGTTCGAGTGTAAGACGCAGCTGTTTAAGATAAAGAAACACAAGTTTAGTTAAGAATGTAATAACTTACGATTACTATGACTAGTTAATATTCCATCTATGATACAAAGGGCAACAGTATAGTCCAAAACTATGTGCTCTATGCTGGCTGCATCAATTGTACAAAACTGACACAACTGTGTAATGGGTACCCAGAAGTAACAGGCACCATGAAGTATGTGCAGCAAAGTTGGGCAAAAGGAAGAACGACTGCTGAATAATTATCTCATATGTGGACCCAATTATGGCTGATTTTTTTTCTGGTGTTAGAACTTCAATCCAAAGTTATACATCTCTATAATCATATGTACATGTAGTTCTGCAATCTATATGATCTACCTGAAAAGGATCAGATGACCAGCCCACCTACTCAGTAAATAAGCAATACATAAATAAATAATGTAAAATAAAAGCTAAAGTTAGCCAGTATGATTTTAAAATAATGTCAAGCTGTATCTGCTTAGAAAGTAAATTTTAGGGAATCATACAAAACACACTGGCCACTGACTGCAATTTCTAAGAGGCAGATACACAGAAAAATCACACAAAATGTGTAGTTGTTCCAAAATGTCTATGATTGCACATGGAGCTTGATCAGCAGCAAAAGGAAGCATGGATAATATGGAAAATAAGAACAAACTAATACCCAAACTAAGGAAAAAGCTAGGGTTATGTTCAAATGACTGTAACAAAATAAATTCTCAGTCAAACTCTACTCCGTTAATCATTCATATCACTGACAATGTTAGCAAGTTTTATATGAAAAGCTGGAAAATAAGGTGAAAGAAGCCTGGTATCATTTCTGTACAACAAGCCCAGGGGGTTACTATCAAAATGATATGCATTTGGAATTAGTCAATTGTAGATACTAGCTATTACATTTACTATATTAACTACTCACAAAACCAGCTGCACAAGAGTTACTCTATCCAAAGATCTAAACTTGATCTCTGACATGAATAGATTATGTTGGAGAGACAGATATATGACCCAGAGATCGCCCCTCCTCTGGAATAGGCTTCCTATTCACTTGAAGCAGAGCCTTTCCCTGACCATCACCAAGTGTAATTTGGACCAATTGGTGGGAAATCATAAATTCACTCCTGAGGTGATGTCCATGTTCCTTATGGAAAGAGGCAGTCGGTAAAAACAGTCAAAAACCAGGCTAGCTAACCCTTGTTATCTTTTCTTAGGGATAGAAAACTGGGTAAAACTGGCTAGTAAGGGCTCGAGCCATTAGCCTAGTATTCTCCTATGAACCTATAAGAAATTAAAACTATGCAATTAATATGTGGCAACCCTGAGAAATTTAGCAAACTGCACAATTAAGAAATACCCCCTGAAATATAGGATTTTGAAACTATCCAGATAATTAGGAAGAGTTCATTTACATGTACCAGTTCTTGGTTTCATAGTTCTCCAAATGAAAAAGGTTAACCAAGGTTTTTACCTTTTTCTGAAAAGTGAGAAATACCACAGACATCATTGTTTAACATGTAAAAGATTTTTGGCAAAGTAATGACTTAAATAATGAAGTATCTATTCAAAGTACTACATTGAAGTTACTTATCTAACTTACCAAAACCTAATTTTATTTTTTGATGGCTTTATTTAAAATTTCTGATTCGAAGAAAAAGTCTGGTGTATGTTTACAGCTGTTGGACTGGACTTCATGCCTTATTTACACAGGTATGCTACAGAAACCTTTCGGCACAAAAGAAACATGAAAGTTTTATTTAGTTTAAGTATGGAACTGCAAACATTATTAAAATAAGAAATCACCAGTAGTAGTAGTAGCGTAAAGGCAGGTACAACTCAGTACCAGTCATGAAAGCAGTAATGTGAATATAATGGCTACGAACAGACACACATGAAATACTATTGTTATTAAAAATGAAGTGAAACAGTAGCTCTAGAGTGTTGAAGGAGTATGGGGTAGGTAGCAGTACTGATGAACTCCAGTCTTAATAGTAACTGTATGTGAAAGACGACAATTTGTGGAGAGCTTAGCAGAAGAGTTAACATGTAACCTGAGGTCAACTCTTAAGGGAAAAAAGGAAGTAGATGTTTTCCAAAACCATTTTTAGAAAGAAAAATTGTAAACAGGATTAAATACCATCTAAGGCAATAACTATTCTCTTGTTTTTATGCTTGTGAGTTTAAGCCTAAGATGGACTCCAGGGATGGGCTATTATCTTGAGTACATCTGTAAGGCACGAAAGCCTGCTTAAAACAGAGATATAACATACTAAGAAAGTACAGTTGTGTAAAATCTTACCATAACAGTAGATGTTCTCGTCACTGTTGCAGTATTCATAACATAAGGGATTCCCTGCCAAGGGTAGCCCAACATCCGACCAGTATATCAAAGCCTTAGGAATTTATAGACATCTGTCACACGTATGCTCCCCACTCAAGATGCAGGGTAAAAAGTGACATAAAGACGTACATACCTCAGAAATGAAAAGTCCCAGGAAGAACAATCATTCCTAGGAACTAGGAGGAAAATGTGCATCCAGAAGGAGAAAAAAAAAGAATTCTAGGCTAGGAAGGCAGAAGAAATAGAGCAGAGCAAAAAAAGGAGGGGGGGGTAGTGAATACTGCAACTGCGAAAAGAAAGACATCTGCTGTTAAGGAAAGATTTTACACAACTCTCCTATGTCCTTCCATACATCTGCTGCAGTATTCTAAACATAAGGGAGAGTGCAAAAGCTCATGAGGAAGCTTGGGAGGAGGGATGCACAGAACAGCCCTGTAAAACCCAAGAATAGCAGCTCAGGCAAAGCCAGCTCTTATCCTGGAAACAACATCCAACTTGTAATGCTTAGTGAAGGTGTGGACAGAAGTCCAACTAGTAGCCTCAATGATAGAATTGGTGTCTAGTCCATTGAAAAAAGCATCAGAAGATGCAATAGCTCTAGTAGAACGAGCCTTTACAGAGGCAGGAAAACATTTACAATGAAAGGAATAACAAAAAGAAATGGCCTTAGAGATCAAGAGGATATGGTTTGCTTAGAAACAGTCAAACCCAGAGATCTCGGATGAAAGGAAACAAAGACCTGCTCAGATTTGCAAATGGCCTTACTCTTTATCCAAATAATATCTAAATTGCCTATGCAAATTCAAGATGTGAAGAACTTCTCACTAGCAGACTGCAGAGAAGAAAAAAGGAGGGCAAATTAACAGACTGATTAAAAGACAACTCATTAACCACCTTGGGCATAAAAGAAGAATTAGTATGAAGAGAGACCCTGTCCCTATGAAAAACCAAGAAAGGAGGAACAGCCATAAGAGTCTGGAGTTCAAATACTATTTTTAGCTGAAGTAAGGGCCAAAAGAAGAACAGTCTTCTAAACACAATATTACAAGGAAGATGATACTGCAGGCTCAAAAGGAGCATGAGCCAATTTTTCAAGCACAAAACTGAGGCCCCAGAAAGGTGGAATAGGCTTCCTGGGAGGCCTGATATGCAGGACGTCTTTATGAAATTGTTTGACCTTAAGCCTAGAGGCAAGATGAGGAGTCAAGGGAAGACAAGCAGAAGAAGCTGAAAGTTAAGCTTTAACTGAAGAATATGCCAACCCAGCATGGAGCAATTCACACAAATATAAGAGAATCAAAGGGATCCCCTACTGAAAAGGAATCCTGATTATGAGAAAGGAACCAGAATGAAAATCTTTTCCATTTGGACAAATATGATTTCCTGATAGTCGGTTTCCTGGTCTCCAGAAGAACCTTAAACATGTCCTTGGAAAAGAGCTGCCTAAAAGGGATCAATATCCTATTACTCAAAAGCATCAAGTTGAAGAGTGGACAAGTGAGGATGGATAAGAGATCCCTTCTCTTAAGTGAGAAAGACTAACTTGTGAGTTAACTTGTGGTGATTGCTTCTGGCTAAGTGAAGAAAAAGGGAACCAATGCTGTCTGGTTCAAAAAGGAATCAGCAGCAAGATTTTGGGGGAGTCTTGCTTGATCTCAAACACGACCCCTGGAAACAGAGGAAGAAGAGGACGGCACAGAGAAACATCTCAGGAAAAGACTGTGTTCACCTTCCAGGCCAAAGGGCCTGGGACTTTGGCACAGAAAAGAGGAAGTTGTCTGTACAGAGGGGAGGCAAAAACATCTACCTGTGGAGTACCCCACTGATAGACAATGTCCAGAAATGCATCTCTGTGAAGTATCCATTCGTAAGCCAGTATACTGGACCTGCTCAAAGTGTCTTCTACTATATTTTGCTCTTAAGCAATGTAGACAGCCTGAGGAGTCACTTGATACTGGACAGCTAGATTCCAGACCTGAACAGCAAGTCTGCAAAGATGATAGGAATGTATCCCCCTTGCTTGCTGATATACCACATCACTGTGGTATTGTCTTTAAAAATGTTAAGAGACTGTGAAAGAAAGAAGGAATGAAAAACCTGAAGCACTAAAAGCAGAGCTCTTATCTCCTTTATGCTAATGTGATATGACCTCTGATGAGGAGCCCAGAAACAATGAGGGAACCGAAGGAGGCTCCCCACCAAGGCATCCGAAAAAAGTTCCTGAGATAGGACTGGAGGTTAAAAAAAGAAGTCCTGGGTTGAGAGAAAGCTGATGAATCCACCACTGAAGTTCAAGTTTGAGGCATGGAAGGAAAATAACTAGGAAATCCAGTTGAGGACAGTGTTGATGCCAGACTGACTTGAAGAACCACTGCAGTTTTCTAATATGGAGTCAGGCTATAGGCAGCATAGGAATAGTGGAGGCCATGAATCCTAGAACCCTTAGAAAATCCCTGGCTATGACAGAAGCCAGAGGAAGAAGATATTGAAAAAAAGGTGATCAGAGAAAGAGCTTTGGGTGGAGGCAAGGATGCCAGCATAGGAATGGTCTGTCTCCCATAACTGAGAAAAAAGTGATACTGAGAAGGAACCAGGACTGATTTCTGAAAGTTTACAGTGAACCCCAGGCTTTGCAACTGATAAACTAAAGCCAGAGGAAGAAGATATTGAAAAAAAGGTGATCAGAGAAAGAGCTTTGGGTGGAGGCAAGGATGCCAGCATAGGAATGGTCTGTCTCCCATAACTGAGAAAAAAGTGATACTGAGAAGGAACCAGGACTGATTTCTGAAAGTTTACAGTGAACCCCAGGCTTTGCAACTGATAAACTAAAGCCAGAGGAAGAAGATATTGAAAAAAAAGGTGATCAGAGAAAGAGCTTTGGGTGGAGGCAAGGATGCCAGCATAGGAATGGTCTGTCTCCCATAACTGAGGAAAAAGTGATATTGAGAAGGAACCAGGACTGATTTCTGAAAGTTTACAGTGAAGCCCAGGCTTTGCAACTGATAAACTAAACTGGAGGTGCAGAAACACTACCTTGTGGGATGAAGCCTGAATGAGTAGATAAAGAAATATCTGAAACCCTCTCGTCCTGCAAAGAGCAATGACAGGTATTAGACGGGTTCAGGCGCCTGGGCAGCGTGACATTTCCCTGTGGTACATTTGACTGGGGACAAATGGCTGAAGTGACAGTCAGCTGCAGAGAAATATGGCTGTTTGCAAATTCCCTGTGGGCAAAGAGAAGCACACACTGCCATGTTCACAGCTTTAATAACCAAATGCATGGTGGCACAAGAAGTAATGAGTACTGTGTTCAGTGTACAGTACATACTTATGTAACTACAACATATAGAAGTGTGCTACAGCATGGGGGAAATTCTGCAGGCTACTGTAGTCATATTTATGCTCCAGTATGCGTTTTAGGTAATGTTCCCTACACCCTGTGAAGGGGGTAGGTGCCCACACACTCCAGTTAAAAAGGCACTACCCACTGTGTACTGCATTTTTACTGCTACTGTCATGCCCTCTGGCCAGCCTGCTGCTGATGCCTGCCATATTGCCTGCTGTCTCATGTTCCCTTGGGGACTATGGACATTGTTTTCCCCCTGTGCATTTAGTTGAAGTTGTGGGCATGGCAACATATTCTTCTCTTTGCCCACAGGGAATTTGCAAACAGCCACATTCCTCTGCAGCTAAATGTCACTTCAGCCATGTGTCCCCAGTCAAATGTACTACAGGGAAATGTCTCACTGCCTAGGCGCCTGCACCCGTATTAGACATTTGGTGAATACCCCTGGAGCAGTACAGAGGCCAATGAGCAAAGCAGAGAAGTGAAAATGCAGGGAAGAAACAGAGAAATGTAAAAACTTCCTGAAAAGGGGATGAATAGGGATGTGAAGATAGGCATCCTTGAGGTCCAAGGATACCAAGAAGGCCTGGGAAAGAAGAAGAGGAAATAGGACTTGAAGGGACAACTTCCAAAAAGAAGGGACCTTTAGAAAGGTGTTTAGCTGAGATAGATCCAGAATGGGTCTCCAAGTGTCTTCCTTCCTGGGAACCAGAAAAATCCTAGAATACAATCCTTTCCCTTCCTGGGCAGGAGGTAAAACCTGAATGATGCCCTAACCCAAAAGGCCCTGAACCAGTTCTGGAAAGAAAGGAAGCTATTCCTGAGGAGGCTTAGGGATGCTCGAAAAAGGAGGAAGGGATTTCCATACCATGAAATATCCCTGGTGGATGATGGATAAAAATCCAAGAGCCTTGAGTGATGCTTAACTAATTGTGGAGGGACAGGGGCAGATGATGGTATTAAAGGAACCTCACCTAGGTAAAGGAGAAACAAACTGTCAGAACCTGTCTTTTTTAAAACAAGAAACATCTTTATTAAACTATCATGCATGACATAAGCAATCATAAATTTATATAAATGGAAACAAACCATACTGACATAAGTTTAGTTGCAAACATTATACATCACAAACCATATTGACATAATTGTAGTTGCAAACAGTGCACATCACTAATAATCTACCCAGTCAATGTCAGTCACACATTACAAAGCTCATTCAAATTCTGCCTTCTTTTAAACCTTGTACGTCCTCTGCATGTATTGTTCCCATAATTCTCATTTTTTTCTATGTAAGTTGCTCCTACCCTTTTCTAAAGATCTCAATTCCAGTTGTTTTATGTTTGTTACAATATTTACTACTTCTAGTACACTTGGTTTAGATTTCGATTTCCATTTTCTAGTAACTGCTTTTTTGACAGCCACCATAATTAGACTCAGTAAGGCCTTACTATGTATAGGCAATTCTGATTCTGTAACATGGCTCAAAAAATAATTTCCTTAGTTACACAAGTTTCCTCACCCAGTATTTCTGACAAAGTAGTCTGCAGGGAATCTTTAAAGTCTGCCAATTCATTACACTCCCAGAAAATATGTTCACAATTACCTCTTTCGTCCCCATTACACCTCCAACATGTGCCTTCTCCCTGAGGAAAAATTATTTAGTATCTACCAGGGGTATAAAAATACCTATGCAAACACTTCCAAGCAAAGATCCTAAATGTTCTAGACTTTGTTGCATATTTGACATGCATATACTCCCCATTGTTTCTTTGTGAATTGCTTACCCAGTCTCGCTTTCCAATCCTTTCTAACTGTCTTTGATTGACTCTTAAGGTTATCAGCCAATATTTTATATGCTCTATTGATTATTCCGTTTTTAATGGCAGCTTCTGCTCTAGATTCTACTAAAAACTCTACCAGTGCTCGTCTTTCATTTAGGACCCCCTTATTTCTTTCTCTTTGCCTATAGTCTGATATCAGTCCTCGACCGGGAAGGCAATCTCTAACCTCCATTCCAAATAAATTCTTGGCCCCTTCCCATTCTATTACCTTTCCCTCTCTAGTTATTTGCTCCCAATATCTTGGTTCCTTTGCCAGTTTTCTCCAATAAATTCTAGCCCCCTTTTGCCAAGTGTCTATATCCCTAACTGCAGTCATCTCTATCTGCAGAATCTCCTTTCTCAATTCCTGTGTTGGCTTAGTTCTTAGAATACGTTCTGCTACCTTATGGATATAATATTCTGTATGATTATTGCTATTCTGTTTAAAGGTCTGAATTCAAAACCGCAGTCTCTCCTTGTTTCTTGAGCGTCCCCCGTTTCAACATCATCCCTTTCTACTTTGAATTATAATTTTCTACTTGTGCTATGCATAACTGTGTAGCTCTGAAATACCCCTTCAAATTGATAATCCCAATTCTCCCTTTTCTACTGGAAGAATCAGCTTATCCCACTTGACTCTTGCCATCTTTCCCTCCCAGATGAAGTCCTTCAGCACTTTATTAACTGCTATACACAACTTCTCTGGTTGATAAAAATATGACTGACCTGTGTATATGACTAAATGGACCAAAACCATTTTGACTGCTTGTATCTTACTATCCATATAACAAAGCTTTCATTTTTTTCAGTTTTTGTATTATCTTTTGTTTAGCCTCTTCCCACATATCCTTAGCTGCCACACCAGAATAATTTGTAATCCATACTCCTAAATACTGCATTTTATCATGTCCCCATAAATACAGATATTGATGAACCATTTCTTGTGTGGGTACATAATTTACTGCTACTGCCTTTGTTTTACCTTCATTAATTTTGTATCCTGAAAAGATTTCAAACTGTCTCAAAATACACCACAATATTGTACTGTCTCTTTCTGGTTTTGTCAGGTATTAAACAATATCATCTGCAAATAGAGACAGCTTTTCTTGACTTTTAGTCAATATAGACATGAACACTTTATAATCATGGTTTAGTACTGAAATGGGCCTGTATGAAACTGTGTCTGATGGATCTTCACCCTCTTTAAGTATTACAGCAACTACTGTTTTCTTCCAAGATGTTGGTAATTCTCCTCCTCTTAAAATACTGTTAAACAAAAACTTCCAGAACTTCATCAATTTTCTTCCTCCTAGCTTCCAAACTTCCATGGGAATACCATCTATTCCTGAGGAGTTTCTGTAGATTGGTTATACATCACAATTTTATCTTAAATCCTCCTATCCTAACCCTTAGTAATTCAGCCTCTTCTACCTCAAACCTTGGCATATTTATTTCTTCCATAAACACTTCCATTTGTATCTTTTCATGATTTCCATATTTTTCTGCTTTATACAGACTTTCATAGAATTTCCGAACTAATTCTAATACCTCTACAGGATCTCTTGTTATTTTTCTTGTTACAAGCTCCCTAAGCTTGGAGACAGTCCTATCTACTTTCTGTTGCCTGAGTCCTTGTGCTAAAAACAAATTATGCCCTACTGTTATTATCAAAAAAACAGTTGCTTAACAGCAGTCTTTCTAAACTTGTACATGTTAACAAGGTAATCCCTTATTTTCTGCTTAACATTCTACAGTTGATCCTCTTATCACTCTGTGAGAATGCCCCTATTCTGCAATATTTTAACATTTGTCAGTCCCTCTAAATAATTCTTGTTACTTCTTAACTATAGCTCCCATTCTTTTATTTCCACTCTAATTTTAAACTCCACCTTAATTTTATCCCACTCCCTAGCTATATTTTCAGAAGAAATTACTATCCTCTCTAATAGCTCCTGAATAATTTCCAATACCCATTCCTTAAATTCAGCTCTTTTCAACAGATAGGTAGGAAAGCACCAGTGTCTCATTTTTATTTTATTACCCTGTGTTTTTATTTTAGTTATTATTTTTGCACAATCTGAAATAGTTACTGTGTGCACATGACCTTTAATTAAATGCACATGTTCCTCTAAAATGTAAATTCTGTCTAGCCTATCCCAGTTTTTATATCTTGGGGAATAATATGTAAATTCACTCGGAATTCCTATTACTGGATTCACATCTTCCATGCCAAATATTTTCATAAATTTCTTCAAAAATCCCTCCTTTGTTACACTTTCCCTTCTGGGCCCCCCAGACACAATCTTTACTGTTGCTAATCACACTCCTGTCCCAACCTGTAAGTAATATTCCTTGCTACAAACTGATTATTTCTCCCAGAATATTGTTAAGCTCCATTATAGCAGTTTTAGGTGAAATATAAATACATGCCAGTATAATCCTCTTCCCTTGCCAGTAGCCCCTTAGCACTACAAATTTGCCATTATTATCTTTTTTATCCTCTTCTATCACTATTGGAGCTCCAATTGCAATTAATATAAGTACTCTTCTTTTCCTTCATACGTATTCTACTGAATAACCATCCTGAAAACCTTTCTTTATCAAATTCACATGTTCAGTTCTTTCTAAATGCATTTCCTGTAACATAGCTATTTGGACTCTACATTTTTAACACATTTCACTACTCTTTCTTTTTTTGTATTTATCTGTGAGACCACTAACATTGAAAGACATTACAGAAAGCATCATTGCATTAAAAAATTATTATTCCCGCCTTTTATGTAAACACCTTTTTTGTTAAATGTCTAGTTCCAGCTTTTGTGTTACATTCATACAATGTTTGGCAGGTTGAACTTGTATACAGTTGTTTCTTGTCATATCCATTTGAGCCTAAGTCACATCTTACAAAACTTTTTGTTTTATTAAAATCCCTCAAAATATGCACCCCAACCCCCCCAAAACACATTAATACTAACATACAAAAACTACGTACATTTTCAAATATGACATTTTACCCTCCTAATAGGAACTGGAGTCCCAAACTGACAGCCACACTCACTTGAGTTAACCTAAACGAAAGGATAAACATGCTAAGACGCATGGTGCAGCTTGTGCTTCTACTAAGTGCTAACTGTTTTTGTCTTTTCTTTATAGCTCTCCCAGCTAGGAAAACCCCTGAATGCTTTCAGAGGACATTATGTCCTAGTCAATTTCTTTTTCCAGTTTTTTTTTTCTGCAGGCAATCACTCTCCACCAGCCTGTAGCCTGTTTCTCCTTATCAGATTGTCCCCATGGAGACAAAAGAACCAGGCAGCGAGTTTCTCTGTCAGATTGCTTCTATGGAAACATCAAGACCAGCTGAAGAACTGCTACTTAGCATACATGTATTTGATAGAAAAAAACTCATAATATTCAATATTCTTTTTCATTTACTTGCTTACTCTTAAAACTTACCACTAAATCAATCTAAGATCCTTAATCCAGTCTTTTCCCCAGTAAAGAATGAGAAAAAGCACATTAATTTTTCATTAGTCATGCTCTTTTAACCAAGCTTTTATTTTTTCATTGTATTGCCTACATTTCTTAAAACTGAACAAGAAGACAAAGGAGAAAGAAAAGAAAAAAAACAGCAGCATTTGTTTACAATCCACATTACACTTAAAAATAACTGAGAAAACTTTACTTTGTAGTATGTAAAGAAAACCATACACCACAAAAAACAGTGCTAGTAAGAAAAAAGTGTCATTACTTACAGTTAACTTTCTCCCTCCTCTTCCCCTCCCAAAGCATTTTTTGAACATTAATGGCATGAAGTAGGCTTTAGAGTCCTCCATAAGTCCAACAAATTCTGAAAAAGTCCAATATTTCCAGATTTTCTTCTTCTGTAATATTTCATAAATATAATTATTGCATTGTAATCCCTCATTAAGTTACTGTTAATTACTGTTCATCTCCATCTCACAATTCCTGTCTCTGCTTCATTTCCAACATACTCTCGATTCTTGTAGTCAGCTCTCGCACTCCCTTCTTTCACTCCAACATTTTCCAATGAAACATTGGAAAAAGTTTCACAGGTACAGTTTCTCTGTGGTCTTTATTACTGGCAGAACAAGAAGTAGAATTTCCTTCTGTTTCACAGCTCACTTTTTGTTGGAAAAACTTTTGTATTTCCAGCAAGTACTTCATCAAAAAATTATTTTGTCAGTCCAGGGAAGAATACTTTGAAGACAGCTAGGTACAGCAGTTTGAATCTCACACCTTTGTCTCAACATTCCCTAAGTAGTGGAATTAATTTGCTTCTTTTCTGCCTGGTGTACAATAAGTAATTGTTCTCTACAAACATTCTGCTGTTTCCCACTTTTAGTACTTTGCCCTCCTGCCACAATTTTGTCAAAATCAACTCCTCCTGCTGGTAGAATTGCATCTTTACTATTAAAAGTTTAGCTTGCTTTCTCATAGCCAGGTTTGGAGCATACACACAATGTGCCCTTTCAACTAACAACTCTTGCTGTGGAATACTAGTCCAGTTGCTTATTTGTACTTTCATATAATTAATGAAGTCTGTTCCTTCCAGCTTCTCTGATATAGCTGAAAATCTCAGGTTTTCCCTACATGCTCTGTCCTCTAATACAATTTTTTTTAAACATCTCTTCCTGAGCAGTCTCATCAGCCAGCCTTTTCTTCATTTCGCCCTCTGATTTTTGCTGCTTTATCACCTCATCTAAATATGTGTTTAAAACTTCTTCCATTTTTCTAGCTTTTTGCTGTTTGTGTTGATATACTCCATCAGTGTTTCATTTGTTTTAACCAGGTCTGTGTGCAACTGTCTTGTATCTTCCTGTAAGTTACTAGAATTCATGTCTGGAGGTTGTACTGATTTTTGCTAAACAGCTGCAGAATTTTCCCCAGCCAATGTTTCTTCCCCATTTTTTGTAGCAATTTTTTTCTCAGGTCCGCTGTATTTCTTTTTTTCCTGGCATCCAGGCAGTACACTTACTAGCCAGTTACTGAAATCTACCCATAAACACAAGTCTACTGACCTTCTCTGCTGAGTTTCTGTTTTCACACTGGGAGAGCTAGAATTAAGTGGTTACTCAATAAGCAGCCATCATGGAAGTACATCACCAAAAAGTTAGTATAACTTTGCAGCTGCAAGGTAAATAAATATACAGTCATATATCTTACACATGCTATTTTACTTTCTAGTCATACTAATTAAGAAATAGGCAAAATGTGCTCTGTAGAGCATGGAAAATGTTAGCGTCACAGCTGACTATATAGTATAAAACCAAAAAAAAATGTTTATGCTAGTATGTCCAGGGAGGACAAGATAGCATCACTGCCTGCAGTTTCAATGCAATCCCCTGAAATTGAAGGTAGACAAGTAGTGATTATAACAGCAAATTAAGTAGCAAAGCCACCCAGTCTATTTCCAATTCTCAGAATACAGTTAGAATTAAAGAGACTGGAACTGGAGACAAAACTCTTGGATAATGCAGCTTCTGAGAAAATAAAGCAGCTTGAGGTGAAAAACAGTGAAAGGAATCAGAAGAATGAGAAAAGTAGCACCAAATACATTTGTGTACTTGAGGGGAAAGTAAGTCCTTGATCCTAAGGTGAATATCAAATTTTCCTCAGTATAAACGGGGGATGACTTTGACAATATTATTCAGGCACACAAAAAAGTGTGTAAACAACTTCAAACTGTCCAGGAGCAGCAGGTTAGGTTTTTAACTCCTCTGTTCACAATTAAAACATTGCATGCTATTTCAGAACTGAATTAAGTGGAGTGTTTGAATTATGATAAAGTTAGACACAGTTTATGTGAATGTTTTAAACTGACTCTTGAAGCTTATAGAAAGAAATTCAGAAAGTAAATAAAACACATATGGCATTCTGATTATATTGTAGACATAAACACTTACTTTTAAAGGTGGATGACTGTCTTTCAAGTTGTTACATCTGAAAGGAGACCTTACAAGGAAGGAAGCACTCAGTACTTTCCTTGTGGATATGGGAATCTGGTAAGAAGATGAGAAGTACAACACTTCTAAGGAAAATAATGACCTCTAGATGGGTATCAGGATATATATCTGCATCAGAAGGGTGTATCCAATGCAATGCATGGGTATATCAGAACAATCTGGAGGCAGACTAAACCTTTAAAGCAGGCTGCACAAGCAAAAGGGAAAACATTAGTTCAAGTGCATGACAAGGTCATGAAGTACAATCACTCTAATGTTTCAAGATGAGCATGTAAAATCCCAATATACACTTAGATAGATTGGAGAACAAAAAGCATGTGAGTGATCTAATAAAAGTAGCAATACAGTAGTGGTAGGTTGCCCTGAAACTGTAACTACTCCAGATTAACATAAGGGTATGAACTTTACCTGGGTTAACACCACAGAAACTGTTGCTTGGAGGATACTGCCTTGGGCACAACTGCTTTTAAGTCTGAAGCTGTTTCAAACAAATTACCTGCATAGGTAGTCCACTCCAATTATGTCTGTGGACTACCTGTAGGTGGTGGGACACCTTTTCAGGTACTACTAACCAAGGTATATTTAGAGTGGGGGTAGGGAGAAAGTAGATGTCAGTATCTGATTACATACTAGAAGGTATTCTAAAACAAACGCTGACAATACAGTACTGTATGTACATGTAGCAACACAAACCCAGGCCTGGAGACAGTCATGTGGGAAAAATATCAGGGGTGAAACTGAGCTAGTGTCTATACATTTAATACAGGGTGGTGAAGTGGCCACTTTAGAAAAATGGCTATATGGTAGTGAAAGGACTAATCCAAAGCCACAGCTATCAGAAGATACTGGACCTCTATGGAAAGAATTACATCAGGGGAAGACATAGTTGACAGCTGTAAATACAAATATGAGACACATTTGTCAAAAAGTACTCAATTTCCATTAAAAGGAGAAACGAGGAAGTTTACAAACACAGAGGTGAAGCACACATAGCTCTCAACCCCCCAGTTTACAAAATATGAGGGAAATAGCCAAGGGGGTTGTCTAATCCTTAACCAAAGAAACATTTGGCATACTGGAAAAAAGGGGTGGCTGTATAGAAAATGAATTAGAGAAGACAGAGAAGTGGAAGTGCTGTACCATTTGGTAGTCCCAATAGCCAATTCAAAAATTTTCACCACTGTTTAAAGCATTACCTGTATGTTTTTCTGAGCACTAGTATAACTGAAATATTGCTTTCTATACAAGTATTTCTAGGCTTGTCTCTATTACATCTGCCTTGTTAGTTACAGCAAATGTACTACAGTTAACTGAAGAGGACAGTGCACTTGCTATAGAGTGTATTTTGTAAAGTGTTTTTATTTGCTATACAGTGTTCTACTTACTGCCTCTTATCTACTTAAGCTGCTTTATTTTTACAGCAAAGTTTACTTAAGTTAATTGATATGTACTGTGCTGATGTGTTTTTATTCTAAAACTTGTATACACTCCTTTAAAGGGCTTACAGTAACCAATGTCTATTGACTATATTTTACAAAATGATTTACTGTATATATCGTGTTTGGGTTCTGCCTCATTTCTGATGGTTCTTCTGTACTGATCTCCATTCTCCTGGAGCCTCCTACTTTCTCTTTTCTCCTTCCCCCATCTTTGTTGTTGCTTCATTCCCTTGAAGCCCTTTTTAATAACAACCCTGCCTTCTATCCTCCCTGTCTAGTTCTGCAGTTACTACACGGAGACACTATCTCAGCGATCCCACATCTTCTGTCCTACATCCCTCCAAAAACCCCTGTCCTAACAACTGTTCCCCCCTTCTTTCAGTTGCTGTTCTCAAATTCCCAGTGAGCACACCTGACTGACTAACCCTGCTTAACTAGATATCCCACGTCTCTGCAGCTTCCTTGTGGCAAGAAATCCGAGACTTCAAGTCTCACCTGCAGGGGAAACTATTAATTTCAATAATCTTCCTGATATACTAGGCATGTTTATGTGTAGTGAACAATTTTAGTGCTTATTTGACTAGTGCCATCTTCACTAACTCAAACAAATATTGTTTGACCCCCCCTGAACTTTCTCCCTCCATTCCTCTTCTCTCTTTTAAGCAACTGTTAACACCAAGAGCTGCACAGCTGTACAACTGGACAGAACTAATAAGCAGCAAGTGTTAGGTTGCTATTACCTGCATAAGTTTCTTACCTCAAGGAACGGTCTACTCTTAACCGTTCCACTGTCTTGAGGCACATATTGCTAACTGATTGTTTCTACTGTGGTCTGGCAAGCTGCCTTAAAGTTTCTGCCCGCTCCATTCACCCTTGCTTCACTTGGGCTCACTCTGCTCCCCTACCATACCCCATCCTCACGCACCCCCACATTAATTACCTTTGTAACTAACCATCTTAACCCCACCCTACCTGTTCTCTAAATTCCTGTACTGCCCAACCAATCACAACCTGCCCCTCTTAAAATAACCCCTCCCACCTCTTGACTCACTGCACCTAACTCCTCCCACCCTTGCTCACTACTCTGATCCCTCCTACTCTAGCTATTACCATACACCTTCTCTCTGTCAAACATCTACCCCCTTTCACATTCTCGTCATCCTCCAATACATTTCTCCCTCTTTTCTTACCCTTCTTTCTTCTTTTCCTAAGCAACCTCACTTCCTACCAAATTCAGCTAAACATACTCCTCTCTTCTCCCACCTCCTCTCATAACACAAGTGACACCAGCAGCCACTACATCTCTCCCTTTTCTCCCTCATTCTTCTCATGTACTGAATTCAATCTACGCAAAATAAAACTGTCTCCAAAATTCCCCCCATTCCTCAGAATTACACATAAATTTCACTCACCCTACCCCTTTACATCACTTCGTTTCCTCTCACTAAACATCCTTCACCTCTCAGGTGACATGCACCCAAACCCTGGCCCACACTCTAATTCATCAAGTCCGACCTATACCTCACACACACTTCAGCGGGTACCTAAACCTAGTCTCAAACATCTTTTTTTCTATTCACTCAACATCCAAAGCATTCTTAACAAGATAACTGAATTCCATACCTGGGTAGCCCAGTACTCCCCCAACATAGTCAGTCTCTCTGAAACATGGCTCAAACCACACAGTAGACAAAGATTTTCTCCCCCCTGGTTACAGCATTCTACACCTAGACAGAATGCACAACAAAGGCGGAGGTGTGGCCATTATGTACTCTCACCTCCTATGCATATCTCCCCCAATTAACCCTTCCCCCTCCTTTCACCCAGCTGAACTCATTAACGTGAAACTCAACATTCATAAAACTCTAACCATAGTCATCATCAACATACCCCCTGGAGAGAACATAACCCTTTTAAAACAAATCCTACAGTGGATGTCTGACAATATACATAATGAAACAATAATATTAGGTGATGTTAACGTCAACTGGCTCACCCTCATCTCTAACTCTCCCACCACCAGCATAAACCTATACGGATACACCCAACTTATCTCTTCACCCACTTTTCTTCATAAACACACAAAGACCTGCTCTATCTTGGATTAGAAACTTGTCTCTAAGCTTGACCTGTATCACTACCCTGAATCCCTACCAGACTCATTCAGTGACCAGTCCCCTATATGTGTCCAAAGATTCTCCCCCCACCTTTCTAGATTTCATAAAGTTAAAGAGTGCCAAATGCTAACGAACTTCAACCTGGATACATTCAATAATTCTCTCTCTGCTATTAACTGGTCTTTCCTCTCTTTCCTACCTCTAGATGAAGCTGTCCACAACCCCATCTTCCTAAACATTCTGCACTCCCTTGCTCCTCCCAGAACTATCAGAGTCAAATCACGGTGTTCCCCTTGCCTCTCCTTCTCTACCTGGTCTCTTATCCATAACAGAGATTGTGCCTGGAAACTCTGGACTAAGACCAAATCTCACACACACTACCAACAATATAAGGAACTCCAAAATTTAACGAAAAAACACAAACTCTGACAAAAAGAACTACCTCTCACCCCAAGATACTGAACCCAGGAACTCTAAAACATTTTGGAATTCAGTCAACAAAATTCTCCATCCAGGAAATCCTTCAACTCCCAACCCCTGCCCCAATAACACACCCCTTGAAACTGCTTCAGTTTCCAATTCATACTTCATAGTTCATCAAACCTATGCAAACTGTCCATCCAACCCGTCCCACACCCCCTACCACCCCCCAACTGCAAAGCAGTTCTTTCTCGTTAAAACCCATTCCAACCAGCTACATCAAAAAACTTTTTATTAAACTTAAACCAGGTTCCCCTTCAGCTGATAACCTGTCGCCTCTCTTCCTAAAAGTTGCTGCTGACTCCATAGCATATTCTGCCTCAATCCTCATAAACTGCTCAATTAGCAAATCCACTATTCCTGCCCTCTGGAAAAAGTTCCACACAATACCAATCCACAAAGGTGGAAGTTCTGTTGAGCTCTCTAATTATCGAACTATTGCCATACTCTCTTCCCTCTCCAAAATTCTTGAGCACTGTGTTTATAAACAAATCTCAACTTAACTTACTCGTGAAAACTTAATTACCCCTACTCAACATACCTTCCACCCACACCACATCCCCACAACTGCACTTATTTCCTTTTCTAACTCCATCTCCCTAGCTAGAGAAAATGATAAACTACTGTCCTGCATCTTTTTAGATCTCTCCAAAGCCTTTGACACTCTCACCCCCATCCTCCTCTCCAAACTCTCTTAACTCAACCTCTCCTCAGCAACTACCTCCTGGTTCAGTAGCTACCTCAGACAGACTGCAATCTGTAAAATGGCTCTTTGCTCTTTCTCCTTTTCTCCCCATCAAAATGGGTGTCCCTCAAGGCTCTATTTTAAGCCCCCCTCCTTTTTAACACTTTTACTAACCAACTTCACACATCCTGTCCTCAGTCTTCCTTCATATAGTACACATATGACTCCACCATCATTTCTATCGCTGACAGTCCAACTGACTTACTAACTCTGACACAAACATCTTTCAATCTCACTGAAACATAGCTCACTAACAGACTCATACTAAACCCTAAAAAGACAAAACTTCTTTTCTTCCTCCCAAAATCCCTTTACCATCTTAAATCCTCATTCACCATCTCTTCCCTCAACAACACTATGATCATAGCTAAATCACACACTAAACTGCTTGGAGTAATAGTGGGTGATCAACTAAAATTTGACCTTCATGTACTTAACTGCATCAAGAAAACCCAGCAAAAGCTTGGTTTGCTATATAGAAACAAAAAGCTCCTCACGCCCAACTCCAGAATCTCACTAGCCCAAGCTTACCTTCTCCCCAACCTCTTTTACAGCTCTCAAATTTTAACCAACTTACAGTCTTCACTACATTTCAAACATGAAACCACCTACAACAAAATTGCTAGATTTGCAGCCAATCTGCCATCAAGATCACACCATTGTTATGCTCTCCAGACACTCAGCTAGCTAGAGTTTCCTAATCAACTCTTATTTACCTAACTTCTCATTATCCATACCATTTTGAATAAGCCCTCCTTTTGCTTTAGCATTTCCTCACGTGTCTCCCTCTATAAGCACCCCTCGATCCCTCCGAAGCTCTGACTAAGGTCTCTTACAAATTCACAAACCTAAAAAATCTACTGGATGGAGTCTCCACTGCTACTTCCCTGCTCTTGCATGGAACAAGCTCCCCATGAACCTTAGAAACATTTCCTACATCCACAAATTCAAGTAAACTCTCAAAAGGTACCTTATTGTACTGTGGAGCTTTTTCTACATTTGCTTAACTGTTTTATTGCAAATTTTTCACTGTATTCATCTTCAATTTTGTAAATGTTCTGCTTACTTGTACTGTTGAGCTTTTCTCCCCGGGCCTCCACTGAAAATGGGCTTTTGCTCAGATGGACTATCCTGGTTAACAAATGTCAAATAAATAAAGCACTTGTATGCATAGTGCACAATATTCTGTTATCAGGCCATATGAGCATAAAGTGTATTAAAGTAAATTAAAGCCTATGAAAAGCATCTACTGGCCAGGCATTATAAACTATGTAAAACAGTGCTACAGAACTTGTGAGCATTGCCAAATGGTTAAGACAAAAAGATAAAGCCAGGATGTATCTAAGCAGCACATCACCATGTAGACAAAGGAAACCAGAAGATAATCAGTAAAGCAGGGTAATCTAATAAGACAGAGATATCAGACAAAAACAGCAAAAGTATTCTGCCCTGTCACCAAAAACTCAGATTTGTCTTTACAAAAGAAGATGAGTGTTATGCAATGTGCATTTTACCTTAAGCTTCATTTCCTGTGGGTCTCTCAACACAACCCACCTGGCAGAATGGAGATGTGTCAGGAAAGCCATAATAAACTAGGAGAAAGTTGACTGTATTTCAAAACAAAACATATAAAAAGCAAACTAGTTGTACTAAATGTGTAAATAATTAAAAGTGTGCAAATATTTCTATAAAAAACAAAAATCAGGAAAACAGTTTCTAGTACTTAACAAATAAGCACCTATCCAAGCATGTCTAAGGGTCAGCCCCCGATGTTTTCTCCTGTCTACCTGATGAATCTGGGCATCTTGGGGCAATGCAGTAATTGCCTCATGTACACAGACAACCATCTCCTCCTACCACCCAACACTACAACCTGTGAGAGATGCACTTATATAGCCAAACTGGAAGCAAAGCTCTCTTCACCCAAGACTGGACTAGACAGTCAAGAGGAGAAGGTAAACACTTGCACCACACCACACTCAGCACATAGTCCCTCAAAACCTACACCACCAAAACACACATAGAAGCACAAAACTCACACCTACATTCATGGAGACTCTTAGTAAAAACCTGCCCAAGCAACAGGGACCTCCAAAGCAGAAACACAAGCAACCTCCACCCCCCAACACAACCCAAATGAAACATAGCCCACAAACTCAGTATGCCACTCAACCACAGCCCATAAGGCATAACAACGTACCCAATACTCTAGTCATAGGTGACTCTATAGTCAGGCACACTGATGTTCCACTCACCAGGCTAAACAAGGAGAAAGTTACTGTCAGCTGCCTGTCGGGTGCCAGGCTCCGCCACATAATGCATGCACTCAGGTCACTCCACAAGTACAAATATGACTCTGTCATTGTCCATGTTGGTGTGAATGACCTGAGACGTACCTGCTTGGACATGAAAAGGGACATGGAGGAGCTGTCCGATCTTGTAGCCCAGGCAGGTATGACCCTAGCCCTGAGTAGCATCCTGCCATCACCCAGAATGATATCACAGTACAAGGACAAAATGATTGACTTCAACAATTGGCTAAGCTTCTGGTGTCATTCTACGGGGATCCAGTATCTGTCTGCCTGGGATGACAAGATCAACAAGCCACGATGCTTTGCCAGAGATGGCCTGCACCTTTCGCCCCTGGGATTCCGGTTACTGGCTAAGGCTCTAGCCACCCCTATAGTGCCTTTTTTAGGCAAGGTTCAAATAACAAATTCACCACCCTAACAGGTACAGGCAAGAAGAATCTGAGGGTATTGCTACTCAATGCTAGACGTCTAAACCTCAAAATGCACTCTCTCAAGGCACTCCTTAAAATGGAGAACATCGACATCTGTGCAGTGACAGAGACCTGGTTCAAGGCTCCAGACAGTACCCCTGCATTACCAGGCTATAATTCATACCACACCTTTCGGCCACCTAACCTGGACCGAAACACTAAAGGCGGAGGCGTGTCCATATTCATTAAGGATATCCACACCCCCAGGCTAGTTGCTCAGCATAATGCATCCGAGATTATCCCAGTGCAACTAACTCTGGGAAGACCGCAATCCAAATTGTAGCTTGCTACAGATCCCCCACCATGCCCCAGGATTCCCACTCCTCATTTCTTAATACACTGGAAAATATTAGGGTACAACCTAACACCCTAATAATGGGCGATTTCAACTACCCTACCATTAACTGGGAAAACTACTCATGTACCAACTCTTTTTGCTAAACGTTTTCTGGAATTCATAAATTCCAATGCCATGGATCAACTTATCCACACCCTCACCAGGGGCAGCAATATCCTAGACCTGGTTATTACCAACATGGCCAACCGGTGCTCCACACCAAAGGTCAGTTCCTCGTTGGTCAGATCCAACCATAAGCTAATCACCCTAGACATCCACATCCCTCCCCCACCCCCCATCAGGGAAACCACAGTAAAAAATTTCTCCAAAGCCAACTTCACGCTTCTTAAGGCAGAAGTGGCAAACTTCACGACACCCATGCTGACGGCACTTTATAAGCACTTACATGAGGGCATGGATCGTGCAATCCCTAACAGAACCAAGATGCTATCCTCCAAAAAAGGAAGCCAATCTGGTGGTCCCCTGCCATAAACAAACTCTACAACAGAAAAAAGAAACTGTTGCAAAAAAAAAGAGTAAAATCCCATGATTGGAGAAACTCCTGGTCAGTTTATAAAAGAAGCTGAGATCCTCAAAAAAATCCAAAGCTAAAAACAAAAAACAAACACCACTCTAAAGACAACCACACCCACAAAGCATTCTATAGCTATGTCAAGAATCTCAATGGCATCTCCCTGCTCTCTGAGTTAGCATAATGGCACTAAATATACAGAACCAATGGATATTGCCAACATCCTGCAGGACAGGTCTCAGTGCTATTTTACCCCTCTGTCATCCTTAAAAAAGGCCCATCTCTATACCCAGAGAAATGCAGTTCCTGTAATCACGGCTGCAGAGGTAAAAAAAACACACTACCCAAAAAGAGCACAGCATTCATGGGACCTGACGACATCCCCACCCCACACCCAGGCTAATGGCCCACTGAATGGCGACAGCGACAGTTATCCCACTACCCACAGGGAGAGCCAACTACCACCCCGAACTACCCTAACAGGCCTAGCCGCCTGAGCTATGGGGCGGCTATGGGCGTGATTATCACAATGACACTGGCAATGGTAATCTCCAAACTCAAACCCAGACCCCACCCCAGTCAGTTCGGGCAGATCATGTCTCCTAAACCTTATAGACTTCTTTTGAAGCAGAAGCCAAAACCAAGATGAGGATGAGGTGGTTCACACAGCCTACACTCTATCTCTGCCGGGCTTTTGACTTTTCATCCCCACCCCCAATTATAGATAAAGTCAACAAACTAGGGTATATATCCCTATATCACAAAGATGGTTGCCAACTGGCTCACTGCAAAGCCTTCAGACCAGTGATAAGTGGAGTACCACAGGTTTCAGTCCTGTCCTCTCCTGTTTGGTATCTACTTGAAGTATTCTAGGACACAACAGAAGGTCTTATTGGCTTATTAAGATGACTGCAAAAACTACTAGACCAGAGCCATAATCAAAGATGTGGGACATCCACAAAAGGGGCCTTGCTGGAGACAGATGCCTGGTGGCAAAGCCATGGCCTCAAGCTCAATGCAAAAAGTGCATTGTCATTCCTAAAGTTCGTTCCAGAGCTTTTAGAGCATGCTCACTTCTAAAAAGAAACTAATCCGAGCTACACGCCTAGAGGACCTAAACTACGCCACCTAAACAACCAGAACATGCTGGACGGATAGATTCCTGTCCCAGAGACTTCCCATACTCTGGAACAAACTACCTATTTATATCAAACAAAGCTCCTCCATTAGCACACTTCAAGAAAAATCTTGATGATTGGCCTAGTACCTAACCTGAACCTAGGAATGGAAGAAAGATTACACACACTTGCCTTTTTTAAGAAAAATTTAAGGAAATGTGAAAATGTGTAAAGTAGAATATAAAAACATATAAAATAAAAGCATACACACTCCTGTTAAAATGCCAATGTTTTGATAATAAAAAAAATAAATAAACCACAAAAACCATTTTTCAAACCTTTTACCCTTTATGTGACCTATAACAACTCTGAAAAACAAAAAAAAAACAAAGGAAAAATAAAAAAAAAAAAAAAAAAATAAAATAAATGGGTTTCATAATATGTGCACACTTAAAAACTAACTTTTTGTTGAAGCACTTGATTTAATTACAACAATTCAGTCTCTTTGAGTACACACCTGCCATCAATTAAAGAAGACACCTGATTAATCAAATAAAGTTCAGCTGTCCTAGAGCATTTAAAATTTCAAAATGCCAACACGGTCCCAAAAGCAAAAATGAAAAAATGTTATATGGTGATGAGACCAAGGCTGAACTTTTTGCAATACCTAAAAAAAATAAAATGCCAAACCACACAACAATCATCAAAAGAACACCATCATCCACGGTGAAGCATGGTGGGTGGTAATATCATGCTTTGGGGTTACTTTTCTTCAGCTGGGACTGGGGAAATACCAGTCATGGCCCAAAAACCTTCAGGCATCTGGCTAGAAAGCAAAGGATGAAGAGTCATTTCACCTTTCAACACAACAATGACTCCAAGCATACCCCAAATTAACAAAAAATGGCTTTTCACCAGAAGAAAATTAAAGTCTGAAATGGCCCAGCCCAGAGCCCAGACCCAAATCCAATAGAAAATCTGTGAGGTGACCTGAAGAGTGTTAGACCAGTAACAAAGATAACAGTTACATAAGTTGCTTTTGGATGGGACTAGTCAACATTTTTTTAGTACCTTAAGTAAATTATCAATAGAGAACAACACACAATAATATAAAAAAAAAAAACCAACCAATAACAAATTTTTTCATGTTTGCATACATACATTAATACATAAATTTTTTTTTATCGGCATACATACCTCTCAACTGTACAGATTTTCAAGGAATTTCCAGGTTTGTGCCAAATATTATTGGTCTGCTTTTTGTAAAATTATGTTTTTCTGGCAAATTAGCGGCAAATCATTAAAGATTGAAGTTAGAAAATAGTGACAGACATTTGAGTTTCAGACTTCATATGCTTCAGATAATCCATGTTAATGCAAAACCTGCTATTCCATCAACTTTCTAAGTTTTTAAGAGCAATATTTAAAAGTTGTCTCTATTTTGGGGCCTTTGTCCCACTTTTACTTATGGTTTTTCAAGTTTCTTTGCTCTAAGATGTTGAGAGGTATTTCCATTGGTCCAATGTTACATAAATTGCTCAATTCCTGCCTACCCTTAAAAGATCACTCCACCTCCTCCTCCTGAATATTATTCTGCATGTACTGCCCCAAAATTTTCACTCATTTCTATGGAATTTGCTCCTTCCCTTTTCTGAAGATCCCACTTCCAGTTATTTAATCTGATCCTATGTCCTAGCTCAAAAGGATAATTTCCCTTATACACATTTGTTTTTGGAAGTATGAGTGTTGGATGTGCTGGTGTTTGTGTATTGCGTGATGTGTGTGTGTGTGTGTGTGTGTGTGTGTGTGTGTGTGTGTGTGTGTGTGTGTGTGTGTGTGTGTGTGTGTGTGTGCCAACTGGTTGGTATATATAAGGGGGGGTGTGGGGGCACAGCCACATATAGTAGGGGGGGGCCCCCTGCTTACATGTAGTGTAGGGTTGTATTGTTTGTGTGCTGTGGCTCTTTGCCTGTACTGAGATATTAATCCCTGGTAGGGAAGGCAGCTTGTACCCTGCAGTCCAACTGTCTTCTTGGCCTCATCCCATTCTATTACCTTTATTAGCAAAATCTCCTTTCTCGGGTTGGCTTAGATTTTAAAATACTTTCAAATCAGGTAATCCTATGCCACCTTGTTCTACTGGAAGGATCAACTTATTCCACTTAACTCTTGCCTTCTTCCCCTCCAAGATAAATTTCTTCAACTCTTTATTAATTACTGTCCACAACTTCTCCTCTGGTTGATAAAACATTTCCACTGATTGGTGTCTGTTCTTTTCTTGCCTCTACTCCTCCCCCCCCCATGTGAAAAATAGCTTGTATGGTTTCAGAAAGCATTACTTTTTAGTCTTATGAAAAAAATGCACTAGCTATATTTACATAAAACTAAATTATAAACAGTTCTACTAAATGCATTTAAGTATTAAGGCTGCTAGGGAAATTGCCATCTCTTATTCACTACCAATAATTTCAAACTTTATTTTTAAGAAAGAAATGCATAGAACTCTCAAGGTTAATTGCCCTGCACCTGCAAACGGCTTGACTCCAATGAAACACAGTCAGCAATGAGAGAAAGAAAATAAACAGTTTACAAGAGAGAGATGGGGGGGGGGTAGCTAACAACTCTGCAGATGCATGAAGGAATCTGACAATTTCACCCCAAACACAATAGAATGTACAACTGCCTTCAGCTGCAGACTTCCTGACTCCCACTTGCTAATGGAAAAAACAAGCTAATATCCCTGCATACCCAAGAAACCTAGCACTTCTTGTGGCTTTCGTCATTTTGTCTATTTTTCTAGCTTACTTGCTTTGAAAACACTTGTTCACTGATTAAGCCAACAGCATTAATCCATTCACCTTTATAAAAAA
This sequence comes from Protopterus annectens, assembly GCF_019279795.1. Classification (NCBI taxonomy): domain Eukaryota; kingdom Metazoa; phylum Chordata; order Ceratodontiformes; family Protopteridae; genus Protopterus; species Protopterus annectens. The sequence goes on from NC_056732.1 coordinate 843,859,638, forward strand.
CAAGAGAAAACATCTCAACTCTACATATAATATAATCAGTGCACTTTTACACCCCATACCACACCAGCAGCCCAAGATAACAGCGCTTCTGTAATATATTTTACAGCCTTTATTTCTTACAGCTAAAAAAGTACTTGTTTACTTTAATATCTTTATCACATACAACAGTCATTGAAAACACTCATCATCATCCCACATAAAAAAATGACTACATACTACACAAACCGGCTTTACTATACAATATGCAGTTTATATCGGATTCCAAGATTGATGCACACAGAGTACCAAGCTTGTTTTTAGCTCTCGCAGTGTGAAAACAGAAATTCAGCAGAGAAGGCCAGTAGACTTGTGTTTATGGGTAAATTTCAGTAACTGGCTAGTAAGTGCACTGTCTGGATGCTGGGAATAAAGAAATACAGAAGACTTGGAAAACATCAGCTACAAAAAGTGAGGAAGAAACACTAACTGGGGAAAGTTCTGCAGCTGTTCAGCAAAAAGCAATGTAACCTTCAGACATGACTTACAATAACCTATAGGAATATATAAGACAACTGCATACAGATTTGGTTAAAATAAGCAAAACACTTATGGAGTATATCAACACAAACTACAAAAGGCTGGAAAAAATGGATGAAGCTTTAAGCAGATATTCAGATGAGATGATAAAGCTGAAAAAAATCAGAGATGGAAATACAGAAAAGGCTGGCTGAATATGAGACTGCTCTGGAAGAGATGTTTCAAAAATAATAGAATTAGAGGACAGCGCACATCGGGAAAAGCTGCGATTTTCAGTTATACCAGAGAAGCTGGAAGGAACAGACTGCATTAATTTTATGAAAGCACAAATAAAGCAACCAGACTGGTATTCCACAGCAGGAGTTGTTAGTTGACATTGTGTGAATGCTCCAAACCTAGCCATAAGAAAGCAACCTAGACATTTAATAGTAAAGATGCAATCCTACCAACAGAAGGAGGTGATTCTGACAAAAGTGTAACAGAAGGACAAAATACTAAAAGTGTGAGACAGCAGAGTGTTTGTGGAGAATAATTACTCATTGTACACCAGGAAAAAGAGAAGTAAATTCATTCCACTATTCAGAGAATGTCGAGACACAGGTGTGAGATTCACACTGCTGTATCCAGCTGTCTTTAAGGTATTCTTCCCTGGAGGGACAAAATCATTTTTGATGAAGTGCATGCTAAGGAGGGAATACAAAAGTTTGTCTAACAAAAAGTGAACTGTGAAACAGAAGGATATTCTGCTTCTTGTTCCTCTGGTAATAAAGACCACAGAGAGATGACACCTGTGAAATCTTTTCAAGTATTTCAAAGAAAAATGTTGGAGAGAAGGAAGGGAGTACGAGAGTTGACTAGAAGAATGGCGAGTACATTGGAAATGAAGCAGAGACAGGCTCTGGGCAATGGAGAAAAACAATAATACAACCAGTAACAATGTGGCATTACAATACAATAATTATATTTGTGAAATATGACAGAACAAGAAATTCTGGAAATAATGGACTTTTCCAAAATGTGTTGGATTTGTGGGAGAGACTAGTGTATATGCCCTAATTCATGTAATTAATCTTTAGAAAAAATGGTTTGGGGAGGGGTAGAGAGGGGAGAATGCTAAATGTAAGTAAAGAATGCACTTTCTTTTCTTAATAGTACTGTATTTGTGGTGCATGGTTTTCTTTGCATGCTATTTTAAGTGCAATAGGCATTGTAAACAGGTGGTGGTGTTTTTCTTTTTCTCCCCTCCTCTCTACAGGCAATGCAATGAAAAATAAAGGAGACTGGTCAAAAAGGCATGACAAAGTTAAAATTAATGTGCTTTTTTTCCATTCTTGCATGAGGAAATGACTAGCTTAAGGACCTTAGATTGATCAGTTTTAAGAGAGAGCAAGTAAATGAAAGAATATTGAATATTTTGAGGCTTTTTTTCTAGAAAATGCATGTATACTAAGCAGCAATTCTGCAGGTGGTCTTCATGTCTCCATGGAGACAATCTGATAAAGGGAAACTAGACTCAGTATGGCAGAAGAGGATTGGCTGAGGGAAGAGAAAAAAAAGAACAGAGAAATTGGCTATGACATAATGTTCTCTGAAAACAATCAGGGGTTTTCCCAGTTGTTAGAGCTTTAAAGATAACAGAAAACCAATTAGACTTGAAGTAAAGTTTGTTCAGGGATTTTTGAAATGCAGTGGGGATACTAATATAAACAGGTGCTTTTTTTTTCTTTTTCTCCCTTCTTCTCTCATTTTCTTTGTTCAGTTTTTAGGAAATGTAGGCACTGCAATAAAAAAGGAAAGGGTGAGATGAAGGGTTTGATTAGGAGAGTATGACAAAAGAAAAACAGTGTGCTTTTTCCCATGCTTGCATAGGGAAATGACTGGGTTACGACCCTAGGAGTTATCCAGTAACAAGTTTATTACAAAGCATGTAAATGAAAAAGAATATTGAATATTATAAGGCTTTTTTTTCAGGTAAAAAAGTACCCTTAGCAGTTTTGTGTCTGGTTTGCATGTCACTAGAAAACAAATTGGTAAAGAGAAATGGCTTGGAGAAAGTGTTTTCTGAAAGCATTCAAATGTTTTCTCAGCTGGGAGAACTACAAAGATAGACAAAATCAAATAGCGCTTACTAATAGCACAGGTTGTACCATGCATCTTAGCACGACTAACCTTTCTTTTGGTTAATTCTAGCCTGTCTGTGTGGCTATCAGCTTAGTACTTTTGTTCTGATTAGGAAGTAAAACTTCAATATTTGAAGATGTGCATAATTTACATAATTCTGTGTGTTATTATTGAGTTAATAGGTTTTGGGGGTGGGGGGTTGTTTCTTCTGTTTGAGGGCATTCAAAAAAACAAAAAGTTATGTAAGGTGCGGCATGCATGCAAATGGATATGACAAGAAACAACTGTACAGAAGACAACCTGCTGAACAGTATATGCATGTAACACAAAGGTTGGAGCTAGACATTTAACAAAAAAGCAGTTATACATAAAAGGTGGTAATAATAACTATATAAGAAAATGATGCTTTCTATACTGTCTTTCAATGAATGGTCTTACAGATAAATATAAAAAAGAAAGAGTAGTGTGACGGATGCGTTTAAGGTGGAGGTGGGATTACATTAAGGATCAGTTCTGAGCCCTTTCTTATTTGCAATGGTGATGGACAGGTTTACAGACGAGATCAGACAGGAGTCCCCGTGGACTATAATGTTGGCAGATGACATTGTGATCTGTAGTGAGAGTAGGGAACAGGTGGAGATATGCTCTAGAGAGAAGAGGAATGAAGGTTAGCAGGACTAAGACAGAATATGTGTGTGTGAATGAGAGGGAGGATAGAGGAATGGTGAGGATGCAGCATGTAGAGGTGGCGAAGGTGGATGAGTTTAAGTACTTGGGATCAACAGTTCAGAGTAATGGTGAGTGTGGAAGAGAGGTGAAGAAGAGAGTACAGGCAGGATGGAGTGGGTGCAGAAGAGTGTCAGGAGTGATTTGTGACAGACGAGTACCTGTAAGAGTGAAAGGGAAGGTCTACAAGAGGGTAGTGAGACCAGCTATGTTATATGGGTTGGAGACAGTGGCATTAACAAAAAGGCAGGAGTCAGAGCTTGACGTGGCAGAGTTAAAGATGTTAAGATTTGCAATGGGTGTGACGAGGATGGACAGGATTAGGAATAAGTATATTAGAGGGTCAGCCCAGGTTGGAAGGTTTGGAGACAAAGCCAGAACTTGGTTTGGACATGTGCTGAGGAGGGATGCAGAGTATATTGGGAAAAAGATGCTAAGGATGAAGCTGCCAGGTAACAGGAAAAGAGGGAGGCCTAAGATAAGGTTTATGGATGTGGTGAGAGAGGACATGCAGATGGCTGGTGTGACAGAGCAAGATGCAGAGGACAGGAAGAAATGGAAACAGTTGATCTGCTGTGTGCGACCCCTAATGGGAGCAGCCGAAAGTAGAAGAAGAAATAGCTGTGGTACAGGAGACACACCTGGAAGGAATGAACATGCGAATTTGATAAAGAAAGGTTTTCAGGATAGTTATTCAGCAGAATATCTGGATAAAGGAAAAGAGGAGTACTTACATTAATTGCAAGAGGAGCTCCAATAGTGATACAAGAGGTAAAAAGATAATGGAAGACACATAGTACTAAGGGGCTACTGGCTAGGGAGGAGGATTACACTGACATGCATTTACATTCCACCTAAAACTGCTATAATGGAGCTTAAGAAAATTCTGGCAGGAAAAAAAATCAGCTTTCAGCAAAGAATATTACTTATAGGTAGAGACTGGAATTTGGTTTGCAACAGTGAAAATGTGTCTGGGGGGCCTAGAAGGGAGAATATAACAAAGGATGGTAGATTTTTTAAGAAATTTATGAAAATGTTTGGCATGGAAGATGTGAATTCAGTACTAGAAGTTCAGAGTGAATTTACATATTATTCACAGAGATACAAAAACTTGGCTAAGCTAGATAGATTTTATATCTCACAGGAACATGTGCATTTAACAGAAGGTCTTGAAAAGCACCCAATAACTATTTCAGATCATGTGCCAATAATAACTAAAATAAAAATGCAAGGTAATGAAATAAAAATGAGACACTGGTGCTTTCCCACATCTGAAAAGAGAGGAACTTAAGGAATGGATTTTGGAATTAATTCAGGAGGTACTAGAGAAGATAGAATTTTCTTCTGAAAATATAGCTAGGGAGTGGGATAAAATTAAAGTGGAGTTTAAAACTAGGGTGGAAATAAAGGAAAGGGAAATATGGTTAAGAAGTAACAATAATTACTTAGAGGGACTGACAGATGTTAAAGTATTGCAAAATAGAAGGAATCTCTCAGAACAGGAGCAACTGCAGAATGCTAAACAGAAAATAAGGGACTACCGCGATAATATGAATGAGTTTAGAAAGATTGCTGTTAAGCAACTGTTTTTAAATAATAATTCTAGAACACAAAAACGTTTAGCACAATGACTTAGGCAACAGAAAGTGGAAAGGGCTATCACCAAGCTTAGAGAGCCCATAACAAGAAAGATAACAACAGATCTTGTAGAAGTATTAGAAATAGTTCGGAAATTTTATGAAAGCTTGTATAAAGCAGAGAAATATGGAAACCAAGAAAGAGTATGAATGGAAATGTTTATAGAAGAATTAAATATGCCAAAGTTAGAGGTAGATGAGGCTCAGTTACTAACAGTTAGGATAGGAAGAGATGAGATAAAAATGGTTACGTGTAACCAATCTACAGGAAAGTACCCAGGAATAGATGGTATTTCTGTGGAAATCTGGAACTCAGGAGGGAAAAAAACTGATACAGATCTGGAAGGTTTTAACAGTATTTTAAGAGGAGAAGAAGTATCATCATCTTGGAAGAAGGCGGTGGTAATGGTAATACCTAAAGAGGGTAAAGATCCATTGGATCCAGCTTCATACAGGCCCATTTCAATACTAAACCACAATTATAAAGTGTTTATGTCTATAATGGCTAAAAGAATGGCAAAAGTGACACCAACATTGATAGATATGGATCAGTGTGGTTTTGTGGAGGGGAGGCAAACATTTGACAATATTAACTGAATAATGATGATCCAGAGGGAATCAAAATGTAAGAAAATACCACTTTTATTGGTGGATTGATGCAGAGAAAGCATTTGACAGAGTAGACTGAGCAGGGCAATGGAAGCATTTGCTTTCCCTGATAAAATTATAAGGTTGATTAGTAGTATATGTGAAGGGTCAGAGGCGAACATTAAAGTGGGTGGGGTCCACTCTGATGACTTCTGCTTGAGGAAATGAACCAGGCAGAGTTGCCCACTTTCCCATTTGTGTTTGCATTATACTTAGAACCACTGGCAAAAAAATAGGGGACTCAAAAATTCAAGAATATAATTGGTATGGTAGTCAGGAAAAGCTGGCTCTATTTGCAGATGATATTTTATACATGACAAAACCAGAAAGGGACATTACAGTGTTGTGGAACATTTTAAGACAGTTTCAAATCTTCTTGGGATACAAAATTAATGAAGCTAAAACAAAGGCAATAGTGGTAAATTATGCACCCACACACAAATTGGTCTAAAATATCCATATTTATGGGAACATGATAAAATTAAGTATTTAGGAGTATGGATTAGAAATAACTCTGTTGTGGCAGCTAAGGATATGTGGGAAGAGACTAAACAGAAGATAATACAAAAACTGAGAAACTGGAAGTTTTGTTATATGGATATGGACACTAAGATACAAGCAATTAAAATGTTTTAGTCCCCTTAGTCTTGTACAAAGGTCAGGCATATTTTTATCAACCAGAAGAGAAACTGTGGATACCAATTAAAAAAGAGTTGAAAGATTTTATTTGGGAAGGAAAGACAGCGAGGGTCAATTGGGATAAGCCAATTCTTCCAAAAGAACAAGACGGACTACGATTACCCCAATTTGAGGGAGTATTTTAGAGCAACACAGTTAAGGCTCTTATACATAGCACAAGCAAAAAAATATAATTCAAAGTAGAAAGGAATGATGATGACGCAGGGAGGAAGCTCAAGAAATAAGGAGAGATTGGGATTTTGGATGCAGACTCTTAAGGAGAACAACAAAATCATACATAGCATTATACTCATAAAATAGCAGGGAGCATTCTAAGAACTAATCCAGCACAAGAATGGAGAAAGGAGATTCTGCCGATAGGGATGACTGTCGTTAGGGATACAGACAATAGGCAAGAGGGGGCTAGAATTTATTGCAGAAAACTGGCAAATGAACCAAGGTATTGGGAGCAAATAACTAGAAAGGGCAAGGTAACAGAATGGAAAAAGGCCAAGAATTTATTGGACTGCATGTTAGAGATTGCCTTCCCTATCACGGACAGATATCAGAGTATAGGCAAAGAGAAAGAAATGGGGGTTTTAAATGAAAGATCAGCACTGGTAAAGTTTAACAGAATCTAGAACAGAAATTTCCATTAAAAAAGGAATAATTAGTAAAGCATATAAAACACTGCATGATAATTATATGAATCAATCAGAGGATCTTAGAAAGGTTTGGGAAGAGAGACTGGGTAAGCAATTCACAAAGAGACAATGGGGGAATATAAGTATATCTCCCAAATATGCAACAACATCTAGGAGATTTAGGATCTTTGCCTGGAAGTGTTTACATAGATATTTTTATAGCACAAGTAGACTCCAAGGAATTTTTCCTCAGGTGGATAGCAAATGTTGGAGATGTGATGGGCAAGAAAGAGGTGACTGGGAACATATTTTTTGGGAGTGTAATGAGCTGGCAGACTTTAGCGTTTCCCTGCAGACTGCTACGTCAGAGATGCTGAGTAAGCAGATAGGACTGAATGGGCAGATGATTTTTTTGACCTATGATTCAGAATCGGAATTGCCTAGACACAGTAAAGCCTTGCTAAGTCTAATTATGGTGGCTGTCAAAAACACAGTTACTAGAAAATGGAAATCAAGGTCTAGACCAACTTTACTAGAAGTAGTAAATATAGTAACAGAGATAAAACAACTGGAATTGGGATCTTTAGAAAAGGGAAGGAGCAACTACATAAGGAAAAAACAGGAATTGTGGGAACACCCCTGCACTACCAGGCTATAACTCATACCACACTTTTTGGCCATGTAACCTGGACCGAAACACCAAAGGTGGAGGTGTGTCCATATTCATTAAGGATATCCACACCTCCAGGCTACTTGCTCAGCATAATGCATCCAAGATTATCCAAGTGCAATTAACTCTGGGCAAAACTGCAATCCAAACTGTAGCTTGCTAACAGATCCCCCACCATGCCCCAGGATTCCCACTCCTCTTTTCTTGATATACTGGAAAATATTAGGGTTCAACCAAACACCCTAATAACGGGTGACTTCAACTACCCCACCATTAACTCGGAAAACTACTCATGTACCAACTCCTTAGCTCAACGCTTTCTGGAATTCATAAACTCCAATGCTCTAGATCAACTTATCCACACCCCCACCAGGGGCAACAATATCCTAGACCTAGTCATTACCAACATGAGTGACCGGTGTTCCACACCTGAAGTCAACTCCTCATTGGTCCGATCCGACCATAAGCTTATCACCCTTGATATCCACATCCCGCCCCCACCCCCAATTAAGGAAACCACAGAAAAAAATTCTCCAAAGCCAACTTCATGCTTCTTAAGACAGAAGTGGTGAACTTCATGACACTCATGCAGATGGACAATACAGTTACAACTGCTGAATCCTACACAAATGTACTCTATAAGCACTTACACGAGTGCATGGATCGTGCTATCCCAAACAGAACCAAGACGCTATCCTCCAAAAAAGGGAAGCCAATCTGGTGGTCCCCTGCCATAAACAAACTGTACAACAGAAGGAAGAAACTGTTGCAAAAGAGAGTAAAATCCCATGAGTGGAGGAGCTCCCTGGTCAGCCTCAGTAAGAAACTGAGAGCTCTTATAAGATCCCCCAAAGCTAGCTACGGAAACAAAATCGCCACTAAATCCAAGGACAACCACAAAGCATTCTATAGCTATGTCAAGAATCTAGATGGCAACACCCAGATCTGCTCTGAGTTACAGCACAAAGGCATGAAAATTACAGAACCAACTGATATTGCCAAGATCCTCGCAGAAGGGTTCAGTGCTAACTTTACCCCCTCTCACCCCCTAAAGGTCCCATATCTATACAGAAAGAATGCAGAGTCCCTGTAATCACAACTACGCAGGTAAAAGCTGCACTCTCTAAAGCCAAAAACACAGCATCCATATGACTGGACAACATCCCAGGCTTCATTTTACATAAACTTCAGAACGAAATGGCTCCGCACTTAAGCACCATGTTCAATAATAGCCTCACATCAGGCTTTGTGCCCACTGAATGGTACACAGCAACAGTTATCCCACTCCACAAAGGGGGAGCCACCACTGATCCCGGGAACTATTGACCTATTAGCCTGACGAGCCTGGTCTGCAAATCCATGGAACGTCTCATCATGGAACTCATAAACAAAGATATTGGTAACCTCCAAACTCTGGATCCCACCCAGTTCGGGTTTGTGAAAGGCAGATCATGCCTCCTGAAACTGATCAACTTCACTGAGGCAGTCACCAAAGCCGTGGATGAGGGTAAGGTAGTTCACAAAGCCTATCTTGACCTCGCCAAGGCTTTCGACACCATCCCCCACTCTGGAATTATAGCGAAACTCACTAAACTAGGTTTAAATCCCTACATCACAAGATGGGTTGCCAACTGGCTCACTGACAGAACCCACACTGTAAAAGTTGCAGACACCAAATCTGACCTCAAAGCAGTGACAAGTGGAGTACCACAGGGTTCCATTCTGGGACCTCTCCTGTTTGGTATCTACTTCTCTGAAGTACAGGCTAACACAGAAGGCCTCTGGCTAACGAAGTTCGCAGATGACTGCAAACTAGGAGCCATAGTCAAGTTCCCAAATGATGTGGACATCCTACAGAAGGGCCTCACTGAGACAGATGCCTGGTGTCAGAGCCATGGCCTTAAGCTCAATGCTAAAAAGTGCAGTGTCATCCCCTTTGGTAAAAACTCTGTACCCATGAACTACCACATAGGCAGCAATCTACTTAACACCGAATGCGTGATAAGAGACCTTGGGACCCAGGTGGACAGTAGTCTCTCCTTTGATAGTCACATCGCCACAGTAGTCAGGAAGTCCTTCTATGTGGCACACCTTATCATAAAAGGGTTCTCATCCAGGAAAAAAGAGGTCATTGTTCCCCTCTACTCGTCACTCATTAGACCTATTATAGAGTACAAAGCTCCTTTTGGAATGTACCTCACAAGACATCTGCAGCAGCTGGAAAGGCCACAGAAGTACCTCACAAAGAGGATTACTGGCCTCAAACAAATGCCCTACACTGACCGCCTCAAAAAACTCCAGCTTTACTCCGTAGCATATCGCCTACTCTGAGGTGATCTCTGCCATATATATAAAGCTATGTCAAACCCAGAGCTGTTAGACATGCTACACCTAAAGAAATCCCAATCCCTCCGAGCTACACGCTCTAGGGACCTAAACCTTGTCACCACAATAAACAGGACATGCTGGAGGGATAGATTCCTGTCCCAGAAACTTCCTATACTCTGGAACAAGCTACCCAACTATGTCAAACAAAGTTCTTCATTGGCACTCTTCAAGAAAAATCTTGATGAGTGGATGGGAAATAGGAAATACACCCCGGGGATCACTTCTGTGTCTCTGCTCGACAGTGGCACAGGAAAATAACTTTCTTGGGTGGCGTAAGCCATGGCACCTTGCTGGCTAGTCTTACATAGGCCCTTGGGCCAATAGCCTAGTACCTACCTATGAACAATATATGCAGAGAAGGAATGAGGTTTAATAGGCAGGATTTGAATTAGCCATATGATGCTTAACTGGCAATGACTAGACAGATTATAACTGATGTATAATGTTTGCAACTCATGGCCGGCCTTAGGCATAGGCGAACTAGGCAACCGCCTAGGGCGCCGTACAGGCCGGCCTCATAAGGGGCGCAAAATCGCAAATCAAACCAAAAATAAAAAAAGAAACTTTCTTGAACTTTTTACATTGCGCCCGATGCCTGTTTGTACACAGTAGCATTGCACCCTCTCCCCATGACTGACGACATGAGCACACAGCATAGAACGCCCCCACGTGATGTTTCAGTCTCCTAGTGGCTGTTGTTGTCCAGCATTATTTAAAAGCATCCAGTCGGTGATGCTTTCGTATTAGTGACGTCCCTGTCTACTGCCAATCGACAGTATATAATACAGCTCATGCCCACCTCTCATTCTTTCTTTCATGACGAGCTAGAGGCAGGCACATCCATTGGCTGTATTTGCTTCCTGGATGGCATGGTGGATCATCGGCGGCCTGATTTAATAGCTGGGGTTGTTAGTGAACTTTTCGTAGCATGTAGATTGACTTTGTTTTATTTCTTAGCTTCTGTAGAGTGGCTTAAAACAGAAAAATATCAGTTTCATAAAGGTCATAGAACAGGTGATAGTAATACCTACTGCTTTAAGACATGTACTTTTGAAGAATTGTTGAAAGAAGAACTATTGGAGGTCATTCTTGCCATTTACTATTAGAATAAACTAAGAGATAGCAGCTTGTAGATGCCTGGCTTCAACTTGTGGGTTATGAAATCACGACAACATCACTCACATTATTCTGAGTTGTGTTTGGGTGTGTTTTAAGGATAATATCATACCTTCACTTTAATTAGTAGCTACAGGTATGCGACACCCTTTCATGTTAAAATAAGTGCTAGTTACTTTCACAGTATGGTTCTGTATTCTTGGAAAATATGTTGAGTTTACCGTACTTGAGTTCAGAATTTTTTTTTTTTTTACCAGAAAAAATGAATTAGCTGTGAGGATTTGTGCTGATTTGAGCATATCACATGGGTTTGTGATTACCATCTCTAGTTTCTTATATGATATCACAATCTCATGTTACCTTTGTCATGTTATAGTAATCACTGTCCACATCATATAACGGGTAACTCATAAATGTTAGCCAATAATCACACTACTAAGAAGACCCTTTATTTGTTTTATTATTTTGTAAGCCCACAAGAAAATAGATACAGGCAATACTTGAACTCTCCTTTTCAGACCTTATCAAGCATGGTTTTCTGAGGTAGTGAAAAAACACACTGCTTATTCCCCAGGACAAATCAAAAAAGTTTCCCTCACTTTGTTTGACTATCTAGCCAAGTCTGTTGGCCCAATCATCTCAGTCACAAGTCCCGATCCCCTAGCAGATCCTTTACTGCTAGGGTCTTCCTTCTTGGGAGAGACCTATCTGAGATAGCCTCCTTAGCTCGCTCAGGATAGAAAGGGTGTGATGCATACTGGCCTGGGTCAAGTGGCAGGATGGACTGGCATAGAAGCCATCATCTGGATGTGTGATGGTTTTTTTTTTGCATGGCATAATAACTCTGTCCCTACTTGTTGGCATTCGACCTTGCTGAATGGGTGGTCAGTCATATGGCACACAATGATTGCATTCCCTGCTGTTGGCCACACAGCAGGTATACTTATCCCCATTCCCCTACCCCCCCATTCTGACATCTGTCCCATGAATCCCAGCCTCTGCCAGTTCTCATACTGAGCAATTCCGGAACATCCTGCCCCTCCTGAGTAAGAATGCCTAGCATTCCGGAGACTTTGCCAGTTGTCTATGACACTAATCTACTTGGGTCATCTGGGTTGCAGTCATGGCTTTATCACACCATACCGCTGGAATAGCTAAAATGTATTGACTTGCTTGAGGCAAAACTGTCAACATATCCGTAATCAGCCTCCATTATATCAGGTTTCTTAAAAGATTTCCCAACAACAGCATCTGAATAAAGTAGTACATAATCTGATTAACATTCCATCTCATGATCAGATCTATCTGACACTTTGTATAACATTACTGGTATACAAAACATCTCACCAGATTTGCAGATCCCTAAAGTGGTCAAAGCAGCCTGTATCAATTATCATATCATAGTTCATGGTGACTAGATGATGAAGTATCATGGTATTGTACTGATCATACTGGACAAGGAATCCATCACAGTAACCTGTTTTCCTAAGTGCAAACTAAAGGATGTGTCAAATGTGCTAAAAAGGCTACAGGGTATAAGAGATAATTTCAACTTAGCCATTTTTCAGACAGGGACAAGCAATGTGAGGAGTTTCACAATGATGTGGGGTGTTCCACTTTAAAAGAGATGCAGAATAACAACACAGCTGTACGTTCTGCTTCCCTCTCTGAGGCAAGAAAGACCCAACAACAACAACAGCAAAAAAACAAAAAAAAGAAGACACTGCTCATCCTATAACAGGTTCCAAATGTCAGATAAATATAATTTACTTCAACCAAGACAAACGCATTAACAAAATTTGTCATCACAGTCTTTGTATGAGCTATAAAACATTATATAATTACGTAAATAAAATTAGTTGCAGTACTGAGTAATGTAGCATCCTTGATGTAAATGACAAAATGTCCTCCAAGCCACATGATAGTGCCTATGTGCTTGTGAACAAATTTAGCACTGATTTCAGCATTGTGGTAATTAATTGTACTACTGCTTCATTGCACCCAGCGGATAACACCTCAAACTTATATTGCGATAAAATCAAAGCAGTATAGAAGCATACATGTACACCAATTCTGTGGATTGGATAAAATTCCTGGTATTTTTAGTGCCATTAAGCATGATCTAATAGCCCACTTCACATTGTGTTACAAAATGTCTGTCTATAAGCATAATCTCCAGAATATGGCAGCAGGCCATGGTGGTTCCTGTTCACTAAGGGTTGCTCAACAGCTGCTCCTGGTAATTATAGGCCCATTGGCCTTATATATGTTCACTGCTTTGTTATGGAGACGATCATTATGGATCTTGTTTCGACAGATATAGGTGATTTTCTTCTTGGAGATACAAATATGTATTTTTTGAAAGATCAGGTCCTGTCAATCTTGTTATCTTTTCTATTTATTTTATTAATTATTTAGTTTCTTTATTTCATTTTGAGGGGTTAACTGTGGTGAATACCAGTTGAAATTTGAAGCATCATAACTCTGACTCTCAGAATTGCAAACAAAAATGTGGACCAGTATATACTTTGCCTGAAGTTGTGATACTGTGACATAGTCCTTCAAGTACAAGGTATTATAGTCTCTGAGTTAATATATGTAAGTAATAGTGTTATTGGGGTACATGGGGTGATTCTCCATGCAAAAAGATGTTTAAAAGGTTTACAAGTGTGTTCCAGAATTTGTTTTTTTCCAAGATTTGTAGGTGTATGGTAGGCTAACGACCACTAGAGTCCTTAAAAGCCCAGCCATTCAACTCAAATGTGACCTATAAATTTGATTTATATTTAGGTTCATAGGTTCATAGATAGGTAGTAGGCTATCTGCCCGAGGGCATTTATAAGCCTAGCCAGAGTGTGCCGGGTTTCGCCGCCCCATTGAATAATTAACTGATCCTCTGTCAAGCAGAGCCAATGAAGTGATCCCAGGGGTGTATTTTCTGTTACCCATCCACTTGTCAAGGTTTCTCTTGAAGAGTGTTAATGAGGGGCTCTGCCTGATGTAATTTGGAATTTTGTTACAAAGCATGGCGAGTTTTTGTGACAGGAATCTATCCCTCCAGCATGCTCTATTTATTGTGGCGAGGTTTAGCTCACTAGAGCGAGTGGCTCACAGTGACTTGGATTTGTGGAGCATGTCCATCAATTCTGAGTTGGACATGGCTTTATAAGTCAGGCAGAGATCACCTCTGAGTAAGTGATATGCCACTGAGTACAGCCAGAGTTTTTTCAGTCGGGCTGCATAGGACATATGTTTGAGACCAGTAATCCTCTTGGTGAGGTACTTCTGTGGTCTTTCCAGCTTTTGGAAGTGTCTTGTGAGGTACATCCCAAATGGGGCATTGTACTCTATGATGGGTCTAATGAATGATGAGTAGAGGGGCACTATAACCTCTTTATTTCTAGATGCAAACCCTTTAGTAATTAGATGGGCCACATAGAAGGATTTCCCAACTACTTTAACAATATGATTGTCAAAGGAGAGATTACTATCTACCTGGGTCCCCAGATCTCTTATTACCTCTTCTGTATTAAGGGGGCCACCATCTATGTGGTAATTCGTGGGTGTTTTGTTTTTCCCAAATGGGATGACTATGCATTTTTTGGCATTTAGCTTGAGGCCATGACTTTGACACCAGGTGTCCATCTCAGTAAGGACTTTGATGGGGCTGATGAGGGCACAATACAATGGTATGATAAATTCTCTGGACCTAGATGTCTTGCCGTTGCTTATAAATTGAGATACATAGAAGGAGTTTCTTACTATCTTGGGCACATATTGGTTGAAGGTTGCTATCTACATGAGTTCCCATATCCCTGACTAGTGAATTAACTTTTAAGGGTGTTTTATTGATTTCATAGTTACACGGGGTGGCAGACTTCACAAAATATACTATAATGCAGGGATTCAATGACTGCTCTAAGTTTGTAATCATCTGCAAACTTGGTTAGCCAGAGGCCTTTGACATTGGCTTTGACTTCTGAGATGTAGATGCCAAACCAGAATGGGCCTAGCACAGAGCCCTGGGGGGCTCCATTGGTGACCATCCTCTATGTGGAAGCAGTCTTATTGATTCTAACCTCCTGGCTCCTATCAGTGAGCCAACTAGCTATCCAGCATGTTATAAATAAGTTTATTCCTAGTTCTGTAAGTTTTTTTGACAATACCCAAGTGTGGTATTGTATCAAACTCCTTAGAAAGATCTAGGTAGGTAGTATGCACAGTTTTCCCTCATTCATTGTCTTAGTGACCTTTTCAAAAGAGCCCACTAGATTCAGTAAGCATGACCTTCCTTTGACAAAGGAAAACTGGGATGGATCCAGAGTTTGGAGGTCTTCTATTTCCTTGTTAATTTCCACGATAATTCTTTCCATGGCTTTGCAACTAAGACTCATCAGACTAATGGGTCTGTAGTTTCCATGATCTGTAGAAGGTCCTGTCTTATGAAGAGGAATGACTGTCACAGTCCTCCATTCATGTGGCACAAAGTCTGTTTTAAGACTATAGTTAAATAATGACTCCAGGGATCCTGATAAGTCATATTTTAGACTATTTAGGAGGCATCCTGGGATGTTATTGGGGCCCACCGAGGCCATGTTCTTGCCTTAAGTGAGTGCAGTCAAGTACAGGCCCCCTAGTTACAGTTGGAGGGATTATGTTTGAAAATATTATTGGAGGGATGGTAGGGGTGTGGGAGGGTGGGTAAGGCTGGAACTGAATTTGTCCACTAACAGATTTGCCTTATCACCAGGTTCAGCAAATGTGGCACCATTAATCACCAGTTCAGCACATTGTTGTATGTTGCCCTTGAGGTTTCTGATACAGTTGTAGAATGCCTTATGGTTATCTTTCGCCTTGAAGGATATCTTTAACCTCAAAGTTGGCTTTGCTAGACCTAATTAGCCCTCTTAGCTGCCTGCTTACTTTGATGAAAATGTTTTTATCTTTATGGGAATTACTCTTCCTGATTTTTTTCCTTTTGTTGTATATCCTGTTTAATTTGGGATGCCCATAGGGTGAGTTACTTCTGGGCTAGTTCCAGGCTTACTTCTGGTAAGTAAAACAGCTTCTATGCAGCCACTGACATGCTTGTACAGAGTTTCTGAGAGCAATTCAGCATAGGCTGGTGTGTTATAGGGGTTTGGAGGGGCATTGTATTTTGACAAACCATCACTTAATAACAGGTAATCTGCCTTGGAATAGTTCCTGTTACTGATTTTAATTGGATTACAGAGTTGATTTTGATTTTGAAGGAGACAGCTTTATGGTTGCACCTTACCAGGGAAGATGAGACATGGTGAGGGGGGGTCAACATTCTTCCACATTTGTGAGCATGAAGTCCAGTATATTGGAGCATCTAGTAGGTGTATTCACTATTTGGTCAATGTTGTTTGTATTTATGAAGTCCAGGAATCTGTGTGCCTATAGATTTGAGGCTGCGTAGGATTCTCAATCTACACAAGAGTTATTAAAGTCTTCCATAAGTAGAGTGTTAGGTTGGATGGAAGTGTCTCCAGTAAGTCCAAGTATGCATTGTGGGCTTCTTGGGACATGGAATTCGACCTATAGCTGGCTAAGATATGGTACACAATTTTGTCTATGGTGATCTGCAAGTGGAGGAACTCTAGCACATCATCCTGTTTGAGCACACTAGAGGTATGGTTGTTATTGATGTAGTCTGTGCAACTACAAATCTAAAAGTGTGGAAGGCATTGAAACCTCTCACTTACAGAGTACTCTGCCATTTAAAACCTTGTCTTGGTAACTGCACAGATATCTATATTCTTGAGTGTGAGGAGGGCTTGGAGGGAGTGTAGTTTTTATTTAGGTTCCTGGCATTGAACAGTAATGCCTTGAGGTCCGTTGAGTTGATTTTGCCATTTCTGTAGGCTTGTCAATTTGGCATTGCCTAAAAGGCACTGTGTGGGTGGACAAAGCCTTAGCCAGTGTTCAAAAACCTAGAGGGGAAGGATGCAGACCATCCTTGGCAAAGCAGCGTGGTCTGTTGACCATATCCTCCCAAGCTGACACATACTGAGTCACCTTAGAATGACACCAGAAAGACTGCCAGTTGAAGTTAATGATTTTTGCTCATATTGTAGCATCATCCTCGATGATGTTAATATGCTGCTCAGTGTCAGGTTCATACCAGCCTGAGACACATAGTCTGAAAGCTCCATAATGTTTCTCTTCATATAGCCTGGGGAGGTATATCTCAGGTGATTTACACCTGCGTGGACTATGATGGAATCATACTGGTACCTGTGGTGTAATGTCATGTGTATGTGTGTGTGTGTGTGTGTGTGTGTGTGATTTGGTGGATCCTGGCTTCAGATAAGCAAGCAACAGTTATCTTCTCCTTGTTCAGCCTGGTTAGAGGGGCATCAGTATACCTTACAATGTACCTTACATTGAAAGAACTGGAGTGGGTTTTGTGAGAGTGAACCATCTGTGGGCGTGGCTCAAATAAGGGTGTTCCTTGAGTTCGGTGTGGGTGGGGCTTAAGGGGCACCAGAGCAGTACTTCGCCTAGGGTGCCGTTTCAGCTAAGGCCGGCCCTGTTGCAACTACAGTTGTTTCAGTGGTGGCTGTGATGTATAATGTTTGCAACTAAAGTGTCATTTTGTTTCTTTTTCATTTATATAAGTTTAAGATTGCCTATGTCATATGTGATAATTTAATAAAGATGTTTATTAACATGCAGTTTATATCATGAAATGTTTAAGAATATTAAGAACAAAAATGGTTTTACTTACAGATACTGTTTTTTCCCTTTTAGTGTCCTTCTAAACACTAATGACATAAAGTGGAGCATATGATTTACAGTCCACCCACAAGTTTAACAAAGTCAACAAAAAAACAGTCTCTCTCTGCCACTTTTTCTTGCAAAGCCATATTTCACAAATGTAATATATGCTTTATAATTTCACATTTATTCACTAATTTTAGTAATGCTGGTCTTATTCTTGTTCATCTCTATCTCTCACCACCGGAGTCTGGTACAAGTCCAAGGTACTCCTGATTCTTCTAGCCAACTCCTGTGCCTTTTTTTTTGTCTCTTTCAATCATTTTCCTTTGGAACACTGGAAAGGTTTCACAGGCAAAGTCTCTCTATGACTTTTATTCTCAGAAGAATGAGGAGGAGTCCCCTTCTGTTTGGCAGCTCACTTTCTGTTAGATAAACTTCTGTATTTCCTCCTTAACCTGTTTGATTAACAGCCGCAGGATTCTTCCCAGTAAGTGTTTTCTCTTCACCTTTTCTATTTGATTTTCGTTCGGGTTCTCTAAATTTCTTATTTGCTGGCATTCACACAGTGTACTTAATAGCCAGTAACTGAATTTTACTCAAGCTGGCAGAATTACTAACTCTTATTTCTCAGTTTCTTTTTCCACACTAGAAGAGCTGAAATAAAGCTGCTGATCAGTGTGCAGCCATCTTGGAAGTCCTAACCATTTTATTTCTGACCAGAAAATCCAGAGATAGTACAGGGCAGTATACCTTTACCCCAGTTTCAAGTTTAGATATTACATGGCCTTTTTGATAATTAATTGTCTTTTTAAATGTATTATTTTCTGTGAGTTGTACAAGAATTTTTAAAATGTTATTATTCTGGTATAAAAGCATATGGCTCATAATTTATTTACTAGTAAGCGTTTCAGCATTTTACTGATTTATCCAACATCTACCCATAGCATGTCTACCACTTTGAGACAATTACTACCATATGACCACTTAAAGATTGGCTTATTTTAAGGGTAAATAGGTGTGCTGATTTGTTAGTTATGGCAAGTTGGTGGCAGTGCACCCTGACATTTTGGAAGGAAGGAATTAATAGTGGAGACTCATCATTTGCCCCCATTTTGAAAAGTGTGTGTGTGTGTGTGTGTGTGTGTGTGTGTGTGTGTGTGTGTGTGTGTGTGTGTGTGTGTGTGTGCACTCATGACTTTGCTTGTACATGTGCACATGCAAAATAAATTCTACCAAGTTTCAATTGCTGTTGGTGTACTGAAAGGCACTTGGCTTAATATTAGGTGGGTAAAATCATGGAAAGCCAGTGATTTTATATCTGAGCTGAAGCTGGTAGTAAGGAGCTTACCTAGATGTTACAGGAATTGGCTCTTATTAAAGGCATCAATACACATATACCCTTATGGCCAATTACCCATTGTGTTTTAAAAGATATCAGTGTTCGATGTACAACATCATAATGATGGTTCTGTTTCACATTCAAACATTGAAGGCAGTGGTGTGGGGGTTATAACTTGTAGCCCTATATGTCACAGATGGTATAAGGAAGAAGGAATCTCTTTAGAATTTTTATCAGCAAAGTAATTATTTTTATTTTTGATTTATAATATTTACTTATAAGGATATTCTGAATGAACTATCATAGAGTTCAAAAGGGACAAATCATTCAAAGGTAAATGGCAGAATCCACACAGTCTGCTTGGACAATTCAAATCAGTGGCTGGTTGGCAGGACTAGCCCTGACTGAACCAGCAGCTGTCAGGTACATTTGGGCACATTTTCTTCTCAACAGTGCACTACATCCAGCTCCAAGTCAGTTGGGAAGGATGAGAAGAAGGGGAATCCATCACCAGAGGAGAACATTAAGCCAGCAACAGCAGCTCTCTCCATTCCCTAGGGTCAGGGTCTTGCTGCTGCACCCTCCTAACACTAAGTTATTGGGGAGGCTATTGACTTACCTAGACTGTCCTAACAACCACATGACTGCATCTCAATACCAAACCAGAAGGCTCACCTGCCTGGGGTCTGACAATGTTGATGACCTAGCCATCCTGTCTTGAAACACAGTCCAAGGAGTCCAAGAGGTACACGAGTCCAAGGGTAGGCAGTAGACCCCACTGTGCAAAGAAAGTGAGGACTATCACATGTTGGCTAAGGTGAGATCTCCCTTCCCCAAACAAGGGCAGTCAAGTTTGAGCATAGCTGGTGAGACCAGAAAGATGGTGAACCATGCCTTGGGCAAGGTGAAGTCAGGAGATACTTTGGTGGAGGACTCTAGTGGTGCTAATGTGCAAATCAGTCATTCGACCTGGGTATAACTGTGAAAGACTAGCTGAACCATCTAGTAGCTGGTTATCTCTGAAGTTTCCCTCAGGACAGCTGGCATTCAGAAAAAGCAGTTTTATCTGGACAATTAGAAGTCTTAAAATTGTCTCAACCTATTCTCAAACTTTAAATGGGTAAGAAACCTTACTCACCAGCTTAGAATGCTTAAAAACTGATTATTCTACAGTGAAGTAAAAATTAATTTCTTAAAGTTTAGAGGCCTAATAGAAATAACTACACACGTACAGAATTCATTAATAATGACTATAAAATATTCATGAAAATAATACAATTAAAAAATAAAGGAGTCTTATAATGATGATCATACCATTCCAATAAAGGAAGCCTTAAAAGACATACCTAAAGAAGGAGTTTGTGGAGTTGGTAAAGGAAGAGATTTGAGACAATTACTACTATTAGTTACGGAAGTAGTAGTCAATACTGACACACAAAACAAAGAAGGTAGATTAGTTGCTAGTGAGACCTCAAAAGCATACAACAGTGTGGACCAAGCCCTCTTGATAACAAAATATGCAGTTACATTTTAAGACAAAAAGTGAGATGGCTTATACAAACAATTTACAGTAATACTGTAGTACAATAACTCCTTAATTACAGGAAAAGAAGGCTGTCAGATGAACATGTTAAACAGGGTAAATCAAGGATACCCATTAAGCCCTAGTCTGTTAGGTTTAGTTACAAATACAGTATTAAAAATGTGAGTAACATAACAGATAAACATAGATGAGAGATAGGTTAAGATATTACACTGCCAGACGTTTTCAGTTATGCAGATGATTTGGTGATGTCTGCAAATATGAAGATTATGAATAATTTAAGAAAATACAACAGCATTTGGTTAAATGTGATTTGGTCTGATGAGGAGGACAACAAAACAGAAACCATATACTTAGTGAGAAAGATATTAAGATAATGGGAACAAATAGGAGAACAGAATGACTGCTTTAAAAAAATGGAAAATGACAACAGGGAAATATTTTGAAACATTTTCTGAAGAAAACATTTACTGAATGCAGTACTATTTGAAGAATGTGTAATATATGACAATTCAGAAGAAACATTTGGTGGCATTGGTTTTCTTTTGTCTGTTTTTTTTTTTGCACTTTGGTTATTCAGCTTTAATCCAATAAAGAGAAGTAACACACAAGACAGTATAAATGAAGAGGCAATGCAACTTAGTAACCCCACTGGTAATTATTAATCTTTATATATAGATTACATCAGAAACGTCATTATGCAAGAAGGCACCTGACTAACAGAGAATGTACTATAGGAAACTATACAGTTATTGAACAATTTGGGGGATAAAAAGTACAAGAAAGCACGGATGCGTTGCTAAATTCACTACTCAAGGGACTACAAATGTGAAAGATAGGACAGGAAGACAAACTGTAAGGAAAGTCAGTAAGTAATATCGCAACAAAATACAATACAATTTTTTACTGTAAGGGTAAAGTAGTCTGTAACATAACATTAAGAAAGGTTTGTATGATAAACTGAAAAGATAGGAGCAGCATTAATATCGGAAGTATTTTCTTCTGGACACTTTCTCGTGAATATATTCCAGTTAAAGGAAGCACAAAATATAAACAGACTAAAGAGACGTTATGTAACAAATATGGAGTACACAAAATAATCCTGTTTGCACAATGTAAAAGAAAAATGGAGGATTTGGGTTAAAAGCAAGACAATTTCTTGAGTAAAATTAACCAGAACATTTACAGAAAGACACAATTTGTTATGGATTATACAGACATCTGAGTTAGAGCAAAGAGTGGATATGTTAATAATTACAAGTATGATAAGCTGAGGAATTACTGTGCAATAATAAATGGGGCATGACTCTGGAAAATCAGAGGTAAGAATTTGTTTTTTCGAATACAGTAAGGAGTAGAGAAAGTACGCAAAAATGAAAGAACTTTTGTACTACTTATTTGGTTTACACATTTATCTTTTTTTAAAGTTGATTATGCATTTATGTTGCTATCTGTGTAGAAGTTTGTAAATGTTAAATTTTAAGAGACTTTTAATAAACTGAAGTGCTGTGTGACTACTCCTGTTGTCCAATTTCAATTGATTTTTGTACTTACTCATTTAAGGTTTTCATGCTTCATTATTACTATTGTTATTATTACTTTACATTACAGTTTATTTTAAAGTTTGTTTTACTTCAAAGTTTTTTGTCTACTTGGGGTATTAAAAGTTCTCTTCTAGGATCAGTTAGAAAATAATTCCTTTTTCATTCACTGACTAAAACGAAATCCGATCTAGCTAATTAGTAGGTGGAACTGAGAAACAGGCTTTATTATATTGCAGCAAGCAGTGCCGGTGTTAGCATTTTGAGGGCCCCCTGCAGATGTCAAGTTGGGAGCCCCTAGGCAATTCCAGTCTATGTTATCACCCTGTCACTGCCACCCTTCCTTAGCAACCTTTTATTTCATGCTGCAAACTTTTAGGAGTAGTACGCACAGACTGACCTGTAGCCACAATACTCTTACGTTACAAGAGGGCTGTATACCACACTATGTTGGTCCATCTCATAAAGTGACATTTACAATTACTGGCATTTAGTTGCAACAGTGATACACTGCAACACACACACACACACACACACACACACACACACACACACACACACACACACACACACACACACACACACACACCCTCCAGTCTTCCCTGGTCCCCCCCCCCCCATCTTGTCCTCCCCATACCATGCACATTACTTTTTAATTCCTTTTCTCACATTTTGCCTTACTCTTCAGTTTTTCAAGAAGCCATAACTTCCTATATGCTCTGAAATGCATTTTAAAGTTTGTTTGTTTTTTACACAACCTTTTCATCCAATGATGGCTTGAACAGAAATTATGATTAAGGAAATAAATTGTGTTGCTGTTCAGTTTTAGTTTTCCTTGCATCCTTTCAACACACCTTTCCTGACCAGGACAGCACAGTAATAACTATTTAGGAAATAATTCAAATAAGCCAAGGCCCTAGAAGCCATAGGGTTATAGATGTTCTGGGATTTGTTTTAGAGTATTTTCTCAGCCTTTTAAGCCAATGGTGGCCGAAACAAAAATAAATAAATAAAGAAAGAAAGAAAGAAAACACGAATAAGAAAAGAATTTCAGTCTTACTTTTTTTTCAAGGAAGACATAAGATATAACCAAGGCTAAATGTTCAAAGATGACAAAAAAGTTGCTCACAATAACCTAACAAGCCAGTTGTTATCTATATACACAGGTCCTATCTGGGAACTGCCTGCATCCCTAACTCCCAAAAAAGACTTCCTATGCATCCCTCTGGTGTTAGACTGGGAAGAAAGCAGAGGTTTAAACTACCACCATCATGTATTTCAAGTGACTGTTAATGTACATATACAAAGCATGCATCCTCACCCCTAATACCAAAAGGAAGCCACTTGTGTAAGTGTCTGAAATGTGATCGTGAGGAAAGTGAAAAAATAATGATTACAGTAATGTATTCTACGTTGTTGCTCCTAGACAGTACACTGCCCTTGCATAAACTATAGTAGTCTTCTTTGTACACCTGAGGTCTGTGCAAAAGTAAAATGAACTATGACCACACTGTCCTCAGCACAAACACAAGTTATAATGACCTTATGTGCACACCTCTAAAGTTTCACTGTGATGAAAATTAAAGAAGTAATAATCACACAATCCCACATAACCTACAGCAACTTTCTGTATACACACACGTTTGAGCAGAGTTGTTTTAGAATGAGTGCAGTTGAGAGAAGAGCTTGTTCAGGTTTGAGTGTAATCAGAAAAATAATACATTTTTTCTCTTCATTTTTCCCCAACCAGCAACAGCTTTTGTGGGGCTCCCACAAAGTCAAGAATAGTTAAGGGAGCTCCCTATATCCATTTATATAGTCTGGGCAGTGGGTGCCCCCAGATTCTTAGAAGATCTAAGTGTCTGAATGTTCTGTGATCTAGGTTATACCTTACTTTTGAAATATAATTACTTGTTACCTACATTTTTTTATGATGCCCAGAAGAATAATGTATGTGCCCTGGCATTACTGGGTGTTTGCACAGATAAACATCAGTGATACATTTTTACACACACACACACACACACACACACACACACACACACACACACACACACACACATATAAGCCATAGCAATACTAGCTTTGTACTTATTTCAGCAAAAAGCAATACACTGTTCAACACTGGTAGTGGCATACCAAATCAGTGACCATTTAGCAGTCATCATATAGCAGCAGGGGTAAATCAAGCTTTATTTACCTCAAAGAGGAGTAATGCAAACCTGTCCTGATTTCACTGACCTTCTCTGATTTTGCTCATAATTTTGCTGTCTATCATTTGTAAAAAGACTGACTTGCTTGTAAATCATTCAGGATTACAGACAATCAATAAATCCAGACATCTGACATTTATACTTATTGTCCAGAAAATGCATGTTGATGCAAAAGGCGTTTTTCTATTAACTTTTAATTGAATTAGAGTAATATTTAGAATGTGTTCCTGATTTTGAGCCTTAGACTGTGGTGGTGGTGCTGCGGTAGCGTTGTCGTCTCACAGTAAGACGTTGTCTTGTTCGATTCTCAGCTAAAGCGTCTTCTGTGTGGAGACATGCATGAATGGGTGTACCTTCGTTGAAGGTTGTGCGTCAGGGCTGGCAACTCGATACGTAAAAATCTACTGCCAATCATTAGCGGACTGGAGTTCCGCTGTGGCGACCCCTAACCAGGAAAAGCTGGAAGTTACAACAACATTCTGCTAATACTGGCTCTTAGCTGAATTCTTCAGCAAAAAAAAGTTGAGAGTTATAGTAGCTGGTGTTCTGTCAGTATTTATAAAACTCCCTGAAGGAGAAAACCATCCTTGAAGATCAGAAGCTTTAGCTTTTCTTAAAAATCCAAGGTTTTCACTGAGATCAGTCACTCTGGGATGCTAATCTCACCAGTGTTTATCTTGCTATGTTCATTATCAGCTTTATCCTAACAGGGTCATATTACAGCCCTGTTCAGGTTAAGGAGCATAATTTGGAAATTAGTACATTTTTCTCCTAATTTTCCACAACCAGCAGCAGCTTTTGTGGGCCCCCCACACAATCAAGGATGATTAGGGGGCTCCCTTGCAACCACGGGTATTGCAGGTATCTAAAATGGGATATGTTGTTAGTTTTAGTTAGAGAATGTCTACCAGCAGGGTATAATTAAGCTAGGGCCCCTGTATCAGTGGTACAATATATAATGGAATTGTGAAAGCTGTTGCTTGATAAAACACTGTTACTATAACTAGATATATCTTTGAATTTTAAAGGAGATAAAAATAAGAGTTATTACCAGCCTATTTTATTAAATACACAAGATTGTTGTACTAGCTTTTGTTGGTTTGACAGACATGTTACAAAATATCAAGATAAGATAACTTGCTGTAGTTGGGGGTTCTCAGCAACTACAGGGTTCGCTCCTGGAAGCAAGTATTTAGCTGCATTATTATTTTGCTAAAGTGATGTGTGACTACTGCTGTTGTCGGACTGCATTTGATTTTTGGTGGCTTTTGAGCAACCCACTCCTATTGGGTGTACCTTTGTTGAAGGTTGTGCATCAGGGCTGGTAACTCGGCACGTAAAAATCAACTACCAATCATTAGCGGACCGGAGTTCCGCTGTGGCTACCCCTAACCGGGAAAAGCCGAAAGACACAACTCCTATTAAATATTTGACTTTGGACAGTCCTCCCAGTCTCATTTCATCTGCCCATTCTACTGTCACTGAAAGATCAACTGGGAAGGCCCTACCCTTAAAACTTAAGTTATCTTCTGTTTCATACCACCCCACTCACTTAGTACACACTGCAAATTTCAGTGTGTTAATCTTTTTATTTCCATCTTACTTTTAAAATCTGTAACACCTGAGACTAGCCTACCAAATGCCACATAGCCTAACAACTACTACTCAGGAATCATTTTGGGATTATTGCTTCTGTTTTGCTACCTGTGAGAGAAGGAGAAGAAAGACATCACTTCCTAGCATTCCTAGAGATTACCAATCACTGGAAAGCCTGAAAACTGTATCTTACAAGCCAGCTTGAGACTAATGCTACTGCTTTGCCATTTTTAAGAGAAGTAGCAGAGGGTCATTGGTTCTTGCTGGTATCTGATGGGCAGTGTGTATGGGACATCACTGAATGGTTTGGGTGCAGTTTTGCTAACAACTTCTTCCAGGCCTTTTTGCAGCTTGGCATTCTCTTGCATCAAACTGCTGCTGGCTCTGGTGAGAGAAGGAGCAGAAGGACATTGGTTCCTATTGGTCTCTGCTAGGATAGTGTATATGGGACTTCAATGACCGGTCTGTTTACAGTTTTGCTAAGAACCTCTTCAGGGCCTTTTTCAGCTTGGCTTTCTGTCACATCCAATAGTTGTAGGTTCTATCCAGAGTGTCTACTAAAAGAAGAATATAGCAAGTGTACATAACCCATAAAACATCTGGATTAATATTGCTTCTCTGGAAGCAGCTTGGGATAAGTGCTACTGTTTTGCTTCTGCTGAGAGAGCAAAGTTAATCTTAGATAACCTTGGCTGTAGTTTACATTCTTACAGAACCTAAGCTAGCCATCTGCAAACCCTCGTGTACCATCACGTTCCTACTATCTCTGCAGCCAGTTTGGTGGATATCGGCAATATAACAATTGTCTCTCAAACTGATACAGTATGTGACAGATGCAATTACACAATGTCACTGGAAGCAAGGCTCTCACATACAAGCACGTATAATAAAAAGTTGTCAGAAATACACACACTACACCCACCACAAACATAGTATGGACCAGCCACATAGACCTACATATGCTGATGATTTTAAATGTCATCTTCCTAAAACTTAAAGACCTCCCAGGCGTTTTACGTATAATTAGTATCCTCAGCAACCTCAAAAGCACTCTACCAAAACAATAGCCACTGCAACACACAGCCACTTATCATGAAATCTTAGCTTCTAAAGACCATAAGGCAAACCACTACACAACATGACATTTTGGTTATAGAAGACTTCATTGTGAGATACACAGATGTCCTGCTTGCCAGGCTGTGTAAGGAGAGAGTCATGGTCAGTTGCCTATCAAAAGCCAGTATCCACCAGATCATGCACACAGTCAGGTCGTAGAACCACAAAGTACCTGCGTAACTCATAGTCTATGTGGGTGCAAACAACCTGTAACGTACTCTCATGGACTATATATTGAGAGACATGATGGAGCTCTCGGACTGTATGTCCCAGGCCAGTATGAACCTGGCACTGCACAACATTCTACCTTTTTCAATAATGATGCCATAATATGGAAATAAGATAACTGACTTTAAAAACTGGCTTAGTTTTGGGTTTCATTCAAAGGAGGCACAATATTTATCAGCCTGGGAGGGTATGCATGACAGACCATGTTACTATATCAGGGATGGTCTGTACCTATCCTTTTAAGTACTGGTTAAAACTTTATGAACCCCTATAGTATCTTTTCTAGAAATTGCCAAACTGATAAGCATAGCAAAAACAAAAACAAAAAATATAAAGGTGTTACTGCTCAATGCCAGAAGTCTAAACAAGAAACTCTATTACCTGCA
Source organism: Protopterus annectens (assembly GCF_019279795.1). Lineage (NCBI taxonomy): Eukaryota > Metazoa > Chordata > Ceratodontiformes > Protopteridae > Protopterus > Protopterus annectens. Next base: position 843,887,491 of record NC_056732.1, read on the forward strand.
CTCTCCCTACCCTGGAGAATGGAGACATTTATGCAGTTACTGAGACAGGATTTAAAGCCACACAGAACACTCCGGCACTACAGGGTTATAATGCCTTCCATAACCAGCGATAGTAAGCAATAATAACACCACACCAAGATGCTTACCTACACACAAGTTTTTCTTTCAGGCTTTCGGAGGTACAAACCCTTCATACATCATACAAATTACAAATAAAATCAAACATTTAATCAAAATACAAGCCAACAAATAGCACAGAAAGAAGGCGAAGCGAAAATTTGTGTTTAAAAAAAAATATATATATACATAAACTTTAAATAATTTATTATTTCAATACTTTTATTTGTAATTTCATATATAGGGCTTAGTGTGACAGCAAACATCAAGTCTTAATCTTGTCAGCTGACTGAAAGTCTTCAATTTCAAATATCAGAATGTGTATTAGAAACAGCTAAAATGGATACTATAAATAATGAGCATTTTTTAAAAAAACCTTTATTTCTTATGGATGAACACCAGAATAATAAAAAATTAGCACATGGAAATCGTGATACCCTAAGATATTTACTACTTTTGGTTGTGACTAGGTTTGTAAGGAACATTATAAAAAAGAAAAAAAAATTTATTGTTTTGGCATCATCAGTGAAATTAAATCCATTATTGGTGACGAACCACTTTTTATAAAAACATGGCAAATTTAAATGTAAAGCTTGGTTACAAGTTTTTAAAAATTCAACTGAAGTGAATAATATTAATACATATCCGGTGTATACATTAGTAACATACATACATGCATAATCTCATGGCATATATATTTAGCTACATGTGATATGTTTGCCAATGTTTACGCCAGGTAAGACTCAGAGAAGATTAACTAAAGACATCATTGAGCATAAGTCTGATGAGACGAGAGGAGAATGATAGGAATGCCTTATATTATATATATATATATCTTATGTAATCAACACAAGTTTTTAGATTTTTATTGATAGAGTGTGTGTGTATCCATGAAGGGGGTGACATTTAAATTGCTATTATACAGATTAATATTTTCAGCGTATCTTGGTGTTTGTTTACAATGCCTTCCACACAGGAAGCATCTTAATTTACATAAATATCCAGAAAACAGTGCAAGAACAGCAAAATAATGCTCAGACAAGACTAAGGTATGCTGTAAAATAACGGAGTCCAAGCAGGAACGGTGCAACAACTGGATGTATAAAAAACACACTTTTTTAATATTCAACAAAATAAAAAATGTACTCATTTAGCGCTTTCATCCACATCAAAGTGGACTTCATCAGAATACAGTAAATCAATCATCCTCTTATATACTTCATTTTGGCGCCATAATCCCCATTAAATAACAATTAAATAATTAAAATGTAGTGCAATTTAAAGTGAACTAGTGCTTTGTTGACTTATACTATCCTATAGTTAGCTCAAAGCGGTCACTAAAATATTCTGCATATGTACTTCTTACTGTTAAAAAACACACTTTAACATCCTCTGACTATATATCAGCTACATTCCTTTGTTTTTTGAAAATACGTTGAAATAAATAAAATTATATATTGTATTATATTTTATCTGTTATACAAAATATATTAACTACATAAATGCAAATAAACAAAAAAGCAGAAATGGAGACGTTATACATATAAATGCATGACAGTAATTCCAAGTTATCTAACCATTTATATGCATTTAACCAAATTCATATTTATAAAAAATAAATGCAAAAGTGCACTCATTATCGCAACTCTAGTATAGGTTTAATAGTAATAAATTTGTTTAGTCCAGGCTCACCTGCCGCATCAGTCAGTATTTGCCATTTAATTTCTTTTTGTCCTAAAAGTGCCTTATAATTATCTCCTCGTGACCCAAAACTAACCTGTTCAAGAATAGCAAATTTAAAAAAATGGGTATCACAATATTTGTCCACATGTCTGTAAAGGGCATTGTTAATGTCCTTCCTTTTAATACTATATAAGTGATCATAAATTCTTTTCTTAAATTGCCTCTCTGTTTTACCTATATAGTAGCTGGGGCAGGTCTTGCATTTGGCCATATATATAATGTCCTTAGAGTTGCAATTCCCTTGTCTAAAAGTTATCCTGGTCTTATTAACATTCTCCAGGACTATACCTTCTTCTTCTAAGATGACATGACACTGCCCACAGCTACAACATCTTCTAGTATGTTTGTTCTGATCATTCATTACACTTATTGTATACCCTCTCTCTAAATATCTCTTAATATTTCCCCCCATTTTGTAAACAAATACTGGTGTATCTCCAATTATTTTCCTTATTTCCTTGTCCACCATTAGTATATTCCAATTTCTGCATAATATATGTTTTATGTTATTCACATATGGGGAATATTCCAATACACAACAGGCCCTGCTGTAATGTGCCTCGGTACTACTTGACACTATGTCCATATTTTTAATTAATTCTTTCCCAAGTATGGGAGGATATTTACCTCCCCATTCCCTCATAACATAATCCTTTACATCATCCAGCATATTATCAGGATACCCTCTGGAACAAAATAGGGACTTAATGTATTTAATTTCTTCAATCATATCATTATACATAGATGTCATTGCAGCTCTTATACACTGTCCTTTGAAGATATTTTTCATCATTTTCCTTGGATGATTACTTGAATATTCCAAATAGCTATTAGAAAAAGTATTTTTCATATAAATACGGGATTTGAATCCATTAGTAGTATTAGAAACAAAGGTATCCAAATATGCTATGCCTTCTGTACTACTAGAATGTGTAAATTTTAAATAAGTACTAGTACTGTTTATGTAATCCATAACATCTTCTATAATATTTTGTGGACCATCCCATAAAATAAAAATATCGTCCAAAAACCTGGAATAATGGCGAATGTACTTGTAATAATAACACTTGAATATAAATTTGGTCTCCCATTCCAACACAACCAGCTTGGCGAACATGGGAGCACAAGCAGCCCCCATGGCCACCCCTCTGGTCTGTCGGAAATATTCACCTTCAAAAAAGATGTAATTGTGATCAAGTACTATTGCCATAAGTTCCATAATTAGACAGACATTATCCCATTCCAAATTAGAATATTTTCTTACACTATTACAAAATCCATCCGACCACTGTGTTTTAGGTATACATGAAAATAAATCAATAACGTCTATGGTAATGAATATAAGGCCCTCTTTCCATATAATGGGGGTTAGGCTACCTAAAAAGACCCATGAGTCCTTTATCAAATGTGGTATTTTACCATAAATATGCTTTAGCCACTTGTTTATGGCCACACCTATTGGAAAAGTTTTAGAATGGCTTCCTGAGACAATGGGGCAAAAGGGGGGCTTTTTAATATTCTTATGGACCTTCGGTATTCCTACTATTGTAGCTAAAATAGGATGTTCAACCTTTAAATAATTGAATCAGTGGTGATACGATTGTCCAAAAGGAATTCTTCCAAATACAGATCAATCAGTTTGTATCCAATATTAATTTTGTTAATAGACACAGTTTCATAATTACCAGATTCTTGTAATATCACATACATTTGAGTTACATAATCCAATGTATCGTATATAACCACCCCTCCACCCTTATTGGGTTTCATAACCCTTATACTGTGATCATTTTTTAGCTGTTCCAAAATACATTGTTCCTTTTCTGATAAATTACTGTGCAGTCTTCTATATCTTAAATCATTTAGTAATTTATACACTTCACTCGTAACCAATCTTTCATATACAGCTATACTAGGGTGGGTGGGTGGTACATAAGTGCTTTTTTTCCTCAGTCCCCCTTGGGCCAACGGCTGAGGTTCATTATGAAACATAATAGCTAAATTTAGTTTCCTAAAGTACAACTTAATCTCCAGAATAGAATCTAGTTTTGGGAATATATTTCATACCCTTAGATAATAAGGTAAAATGATCTTTCTCCACTACTAAATTCAAATTATAAATCTTAAAATTATCCAAACTGTTGACTACACCCTCTGAAATAATAATTTTTTAATAAACATAAAAAAATGCTCCTCCAGGCTGGCCAACCAATATGACATTTTTTAGCTTCTCCATGTCCAGATTACAATAGTAAACATCCCATACCATATCCTTGCAAGCTATATATCCCCTTCTGTGACCCAGGAAACCTATAACACACTTAAACATACTAGACATACTCTCTGATCAACCCAACATCATATTCATAAATGACTAACTACCCCATATTAAACTGGAAATCTAACAATCTCAGGGAAGCTGTAGTGCCCCAGACAGAACCTATAATGAAAGAAGAGCAGGAGCCCATCCTAGAAGAAGAAAGAACAGTGCTAAGGAAAATGAAGCCAGAAAAAGCAACAGGTTAAGATGAGATCAGGTCACAAAAGATATTATCAAGATGTTGGGTTATAAAGAGGAGAAATGGCTCCTGGGGGTTCTCACAGCAGTATGGAGGGAAAGGTGTACCCCAGATGACTGAAGAATAAGCATACTAGTGCCAGTGTATAACAAAGGGTGCATCCACAACTGTGGTTCGTACAGAGTTATCTAACTCTTGTCACACTGCATGAAAATTCTGGAGAGGCTGGTGATAAACGAATACACAGAGTAGTAGAAATTAAGACAGAAGATGAGCAGTTCAGATTCAGATAAGGATGCAGCACAATTGCTCTGATATTTGCAGTGAGACATATAGTTTAGAATAAGCTAAAAATAAGAAGAGAGCCCAACCGGGCATTCCTAGTACTAGAGAAAGCTGATACAGGATCATAAGAAGTTACTAGGCTATTAGCTCTGAGGCCCTTACAAGCCTAGCCAAAAATTTAGCACATGCTCCAGCAGGTCAGCACCCAATGCCATTGTCCAGCAGAGACACAGATGGAATCCCAAGGGTGTATTTTCTGTTCACCATCCAGTTATCCAGGTTGCGCTTAAAAAAGGTTAATGAAGTACTCTGCTTTACATGGACAGGGATCTATTCCACAAAAGGGGGGTCTCTGGGACACAAATCTTTCCTGCCATCAAATCCTATTGATGTCACAGAACAGGCTGAGGTCACGCGTGCGGGTTACTCGAGTAGAGCTTGACTTGCGGATATTCAGCAGTCCCATCAGGGTGGGGTCTGAGATTACTTTGCATGCCAGACACAGGTCACCTCTGAGGAGTCTGTAGGAGACTGAGCAGAGGGACAGGGCTTTTATCCTATCTTTGTAGGGTAGATGTTTGAGGCCCTGGATTCTCCGGGTGAGGAACCTCTGTGGTTTCTCCAGCTGCTGCATGTGCTTTGTGAGGTATATGCCAAAAGGGGAACTGTACTCAATAATGGGTCTTATAAGGGAAGAATACAGGGATGTTATGACCTTCTTGTCCCTGGATGAGATACCCTTACTAATGAGGTGGGCCGTGTAGAAAGCTTTCCATAAAACGGTGGCAATATGGTGGTCAAAAGTCAGTTTGCTATCAACCTGGGTGTCCAAGTCCCTCACGAATGACTGCATGCTTAGGACCTTATTATCAATGTGATAATTTGTGGGGATGTCACTCTCCCCGAAAGAGATGATGCATTTTTTGGCATTCAGTTTGAGGCCATGTTTCTAGCACCAGTCATTTGTTTGGGTAAGATCCTCTTGGAGGAGGTCCACATCCCTAGGGGGATTGATGACAGCACCAAGCTTGCAGTCATCTCCAAATTTGGTTAGCCATAGCACACTAGATTTGGCCTGCACCTCCAAGTATATCCCAAATAGCAGAGGGCCCAAGACCGATCCCTGGGGTATACTGCTTGTTATGGGTCTACTACTTGAGTTGGCTTTCCCTATTTTGACTACGTGGATTCTATCGGTGAGCCAGTTTGCTACCCATCTGGTAACATACATACTCTCAACCTGAAAACATCAAAAATCTGGATAAAGGCCCATGAAAAATGGGAACACATCTGTACGCTGATTAACATAAAATTTGCATACATAATTATGTACCCCCACCCAATCCAATGGGCTTGTGGGATACCAACTTTTAAACACACTGAAGAACAGACAACCAAAATATGGCCTACACATATTTTGATAATCCTCTCTAGATTTTGCCAACAAGTCTAGAAAACCCATGGCTGTCCACTTGAATGGGATTTCATTAACAGGCATAGATGCCAGTAGAGTTCTGAACCCTGGATGTGGTACTAACTTTTGACATTCTGGGCAAGCTGCATAAAAGTTCTCAATACCTTTTATTATACCATGCCAATAAAAAAGCTCACTAAATTCTTGCTTTGGTTTTGCTCATTCCCAACTCTTTGTCCATAATATGGCTATGTGCCAGTTTCATCATATGTGTTATAGGAGGTTTTGGAACTATGAATTGATGCAGCACATCCTTGTTATAACTGAACCTGTATAACAAGTGATTCTTCATCTTCACCTCAAACTACGGGTATTGGATAACTCCAATCTGCTCCTCTGTTTATCCTTATATTCTGGTTATATTTTCTCTGGCCATGCTTCACCGTGTTTTCTCCTCCCACTGTGCTGTCTTAAAATTCTCATTGTTTATCTGCAAATCTGCCAAGACAAGAAAACTCTTTCAGCAGTAAACTAATGGGTACTATCGGATGCAGCCTCTTCGCCTACAAAAATGCATATAGGTATTTCTTCTTCTAATCCTTCCTCTGCAAAAGGAAAGTCAATAAAACTCCAGTAGCTGTTTGGTAGCTCCAGACAACAATCGACAATAGCTCAGTCAACCACACAATGCTGTACCTAGAACCACTACTTATAGACTTTACAAAATAAACATTCACATTCATAAGCCTTTGTGTACTACAATGTGCTTTCTCAAGAATTTAAAACAAACTTAACCAAGTGTAAATAGTACCGATTACAAAGGGAGATTCATGTCAATGACACTCTTCTTCTGCTTTTGGTTTTAGCAATTCCTTTACTTTTGCCACAACAGCTTTTGCCTCCAAGTACCTGCTGCTGAGAGTGCTATTTCTAGCTAGCCCTCAGGCTCATTGCTATGAGCTTCTTTCTTTGCCTCCACACAAGAAATTCTTCATTATTTTTAATGACTGGTCTTCATTCACTAATTCACTGTAAATGCAGGTAACAGCACTTAAAATATAAACTAAATGCAGAGCGGCTGACACACATGCTCTAAATTCAGATCGTAAGTAGAACAGCAAATGCAGCGGCTGAAACGGAAATCATTTAAACCTAAATGCAGAGCGAGCAGCTGGAACAAACTAAAAGATATTGGCCAGCACACACAAATTGAAAGAAACAGCATTTAAACTAAACGCAGAGTGGATGACACACACACACAGTCTAAATGCAGTGCGTAACAACAACAAATGCAGCGGCCGAAACCCAAATCATTTAAACCTAAATGCAGAGAGCGGCTAAAACAAACTGAAAGATATATGGGCCAGCATACACTTAAATTGAAAGAAACAGCGTTTAATTTAAACTAAATGCAGAGCGGCTGAGACACACACTCTAAATGCCCAATTTAACTAACAGCAAATGCAGCGGCCGAAACTAAAATCATTTATACCTAAATGCAGGGAGAGTGGCTGGAACAAACTGAAAGATATTGGCCAGCACACACTTAAATTCAAAGAAACAGCATTTAAATCAAATGCAGAGTGGAAGTAGAGTGGCTGGAACAAACTGAAAGACTTAACATTAAAATGCACACGGCCAGCAGATAAACAATACAGAGTGGACACACAATTTAAACACTAAATGCACATGGCCAGCACACACTTAAACTGAAAGATAAGCCAACAGCATTTAAACTAAATGCACATGCCATGCAGCCATCAGATAAACTAAAAACAGAGTGGCCAGAACAATGGATTGTTAAAATAATGCCTTAATGACATCAAAGTGAACAGTTACATACACATACAGTTCTTGGCCAGACTTACGATGCATACAGATAAATGCACACACAGTTAAACTTTCTTGGACAGCACAGATAACACACAACAACGGTTCTGAATCACCTTCCGGGCCCATTAAAGTTTTCTTACCTGGAGGCTGATACATGTAGGTGGTTGGACTCGGCAACATTTAAAATTATGCAGTCATCACTGTTATATTCAGTCCAAAAGGCAGTAGCTGAAGCTAATGTCATCACGCATGCCCCTGTAGGCTGGTGATGCATGGTGACATCAGCCAAAAATTTAAAGTGGTAAATACGAAAAAAAAAAAAAAAAAAAGACCTGGATATTCAGAAATTAAGGGGGGGCCACTCAGGAATTCGTGGCATCCCAATATTTTGCCCTCAAAACCGGTAAATACCGAAGTTTGGTTGAGAGGTATAGAACATATGGATTGATGCCTAGTTGAGAAAGTTTATCTATTACACCTGGGAAAAGTATTGAAGGCTTTGGCCAGGTCAAGGTAGGCGGAGTGCACCATCTTCCCCTTGTCTATGGCCTTGGTGATAGTCTCAAAGAAGTTGACCAAATTTAATAGGCATGATCTCCCCTTGACAAAAAACAAACTGTGTGGGATCAAGTGTCTGGAGGTTGCCAATGTCCTTTTTAATGAAGTCCATGATAACCCACTCCATGGCCTTGCAGATCAGGCTAGTTATGCTGATAGATCTATAATTTCCAGGATCAGATGTTCCACCTTTGTGCAAGGGGATAACAGCAGCTGTCCTCCACTCAGCTGGGATGAAGGCTTTGGTTGAATAGAGTGCCTAATGGTGCTGCAAGTTCCTGCCCAAGGTCATGTAGGATGCAGCCTGGGATGTTATTGGGTCCAGTGGAGGCTGTACTTTTTTTTGCCTTAGAGAGGGCCGTGATGACTTGCTCCCTAGAGGTAAGGGGAGGGGGGCAGGTATTGGGGATGTCCTGTTTTACCGATGGGGGGACAGAGGAGTGACGTTTTCATTGAACCTGTCTGCCAGCAGGTTGGCTACATCTACAGTGTTTCTGTATGTGGTGTCCTTGACCACCAGTTCTGAGCAGATCTGGGTGCTTCCCTTGAGATTGTGGTTATATGTGAAGAAGGCATTATGATTGTTTTGAGTAGATGTGGCCAGTTTGGACTCGAAGTTTGCTTTGGAGGATTCCACTCGTGCTCTTATTTGCTTTTTCAGGCTAAGGAGAGATTGCTTCCAATTAGGCACCTGCTCCTTCTTGGTCCCGGACAGCAATTTTTTCCTTTTATTACAGAGTTTATTTATTGTAGATGTCCACCAGACAGGTTTACTCTTCCTTGAGGAAGATGATTTTGTCCTGTCTGGTATTCCTGATTCTATGCAGTTATATAAATGCTCGTATAGTACTTTGGTGTAGGTTTGGATGTGTGTGCCAGTTCCTATGGAGGGGAGGGGACTGTGAAGCTGTTTGTACCTTCACTCAGGAGGTTGTAATTAGCTTTGGAGAAGCTTTTTGTTTGGTCCTAGCTGGGAGGGTCAGGAGATGATGACTTCGAAAGTGACTGTTTTATGGTCAGATCATACCAGGGATGATGACACTGTAGGGATACTGCAGTGGTTACTCATGTTAGTTAATATCAAGTACAATATATCTGCACCTCTACCAACGAAATGCTTCTAGGGAACACCAACTCTAGAAATGTGCATGAACCATATAAATATTCCCCAGAATCTTGTGGGGACGTCAACCAACTGGTCCAAGCCATTTGCATTGACGAAATCAAGGAATCTCTGGGCATTTTTGTTTTGGCATGAGTATTTCTTCCAATCTATGGTTTGACAGTTAAAGTCGCCCAGGATCAGGGTAAAGGGTTGAATCTTGATAGATTCGAAGAGGTCCAGATAGGTGGAGTGGGCATCTTGAGTAGAAGTTGGAGGCCTAAAGCTAGCTAGGATTTGAATAGGGGTCTGTCAATTGTTAACTGCACCTGGAGTTTTTTCTGTGCATCATACTGTTTGACCAGCCTAGAGGTGTGTATGTCTTTTATATATATTGCAACACCACCACCTTTTATTTTGCTGCCCATGGTTTGGGGTCTGAATGAATAATAGGATGAGTAACCTGGCATGGCTAGGGTGCTGTCTGCAGCTATTAACCAGGTTTCTGTGACTGCAAAAATGTCAGCTTCTTCCAGGGTTAAGAATGCTTTCAATGAGTGCAGTTTCATGTTTAGACTCCTAGCATTTAGCAGCATGACCTTTAATTTACATTTTGACGAAATTTTCATGGTGGTAGTTTTGACCTCATGGCATTGCCTAAAAAAGGCACTATGGGGGAGGCAAGAGCCTTGCCAGGGCCCTGAAGCCCAAGAAAGACAGATGCAGGCCATTTCTGGCAAAGCATTGTGGTTTCTCAATCATGTCATTCCAAGCTGTCAGGTACTGGATCCCCTTGGAATGACATCAGAAATTAAGCCAATTGTTAAAGTCAATCATTTTCTGTTTGTATTGTGGAATCATTCTGGGTGATGGTAGAATGCTGCTTAAGGCTAGGAACATACCTGCCTGGGACACATATTCAGCGAGCTCGATCATGCCTCTCTTCATATATTCCGGTATGTCTCACGTCATTCACTCCAACATGGACTATGACAGAGTCATAACAGTACCTGTTGAGAGACTTGACTGCACTGGTGATAAGGCAGATTCTGGTACCCGACAAACAATTAACTGTGACTTTCTCCTTATCCAGCCTGGTGAGGGGCACATCTGTGTGTCTCACAATGGAGTCTCCTATGACTAATATGTTGGGTTTATGTTTAGGCCTTAGAGGTTGTGAGACACAGTTGTGTGGAATATATGTGGTGTGCGGTGTGATGGACAGTGAAGCTCTCATGTGTTTTGTAGAAGTGGGTGGTGTTTGAGGTGTGGTTTTCATGTTGCCAACCTTCTCAATGCCGGCAGTAATGCTATGGCTCAAAATCTCAGAAACATTTCATAGAATAACTGCAGATTATGTACAAGAACCCACTGACAAGTACAAACAGCGTTCGGTCTCACAGGGGAGTTCCCAGTGGGATTAGGTGTGCACCAGGGTTTAGCTCTGAGCCCACTGCTGTTCATACTGAAGACAGACAACATTAGCAAATTGGTTGCAGCGGACAGATTATTAAAGTTGTTGTATGCAGATGATGTGGTATCACAGGTAAACTGTGAGCAAGAACTTTAAGAAAGGACAGGGGAATGGAATGCAAAACTGTTGGAATATGAGATGAAAATGAGCAAAGATAAGACAATTGTAACGGCAGCAATTGGGGGAATCAAAAAATCAGAGGGGCTGCAACCAACTGGCACCGAGTGTCAAATGCAGCATATGACATAAGAATGCCAAAGAAGCAAAGCAAGGTGTGCAAAACAGCAGTGTGACTAGTACAACTGGGCAGAAAAAGCACAGCAGAGCAATTGAGGAAGGTATACGTGAGGAAGATGAACTGCTTCAAATGGGTGGTAAGATGCACACTGTGGCACAGATGAAGATGTGAGGACATCAGAGCAAAAGCCATAGTAGCTTCAACTGCAAAGAAGGTCAAAAAGAATAGATTATGGTGGTTCTGGCACATGTGCCGAAAAGAAGATGACAATCTGGTAAAGAAATTTTGGGACAGGCAGGAAGAAGGTATAAGGGAATGACGGCATCCAGCAAAGAGATAGACTGACTGTGTGAGGTAACACCAACAACAGTTAGGCATGACTGTCATAGAAGGTAGGAGAGTGGCACTAAAAGGAGAAAGATGGCAACAGCTAGCATGACACTCTAACCCCATACAGAAAATGGGAAAAAGGAAATTGATGATGATGATGATGATGATACACAACCCCCGAACATGTAGGTCCAGAGATTCCCAGGCTTTGTAATATACAAACAACTTGGACCAGCTAGCCCATACCCCCAATAGGAGTGCTAACATCCTTGACCTGATCTCCACAAACACAGAAGAATGTTGCACCCCCCCCCCCCCCCACCCCACTGTAATGAGCTCACTGGTCAGGTTGGACGATAAAGTTGTCTCCTCCTTTGAAATAAAAATAAAACCCAGGACAGCAGCTAACCCTGGAACTTTTAGGAATTATTCTATGGCAAACTTTCTACTATTACATAATATACCCTTATAAACCACCAAGGAAACACAGGATTGCATGGACTAGACTGAAATTTAATCATGTTGAGCACTTTTGCCTCTTCAGTAAACAAGACTTTTATCAGAAGAAAATAAAACACAAATAACTTTACTTTAAATATTCATAAAAATCACATGATATAACACGTTATTTAGATATAAAATACAAAGAATTTACACAGCATAAAATTACATTACTAGAAATGTGTTAAATATTCAAAGTTTTCAATTTTAACATGCTAAAAACATGTTCATTGCATGTTAAATGAACAGTTTCTATTACACTCAAATTATAATCAAAAGCTTTGTCTATTTAACACATTTTTAGTAATATAATTTTGGGTTGTGTGAATTCTTTGAGTTTTATGTGGAAATGATGTGATATGTCACATTATTTTTTATGGATATTTAAAGGGGTCTGCGTCTAATAATCGAAAGGTCACTTATCCGAAACTGAATCTACCGAGATGACAACACCAAACTGTGAATACATTGAACAATCACACTACTGAATGTTTTAAAAGGGAACGTATGCAATTGGCCAACATTCAACGTAGAAACACACCATAGAATGTTAAACCCACCCTAACTAAATATACCAACTCGGGGGGTCACACTAGTGGGGAAAAGGGCATATTTTCCCATTTTGGCCAAGTGCATATGTTCATAGGTGTGTACTAGGCTAATGCCCCTGGAGCCTTTACAAGCCTAGCCCATAGAAGTGCCCTGGAATCGTGCTGCCCAATGTTAGTTTCCAGTGTCTCTATCAAGTACAGCCACTGGAGCGATCCTTGGGGTGAACTTTCCATTACCCATCCACTCATCAAGATTTCTCTTGAAGAGGGACAGCGAGGTGCTCTGCTTGACATGTATGGGAAGTCTATTCCAGAGCATGGGCAGTCTCTTGGTGAGGAACCTGTCCCTCCAGCATGTTCTGTTGATTGTGGTAATGAGGTTGAGGTTTCTGCAGCGTGTGGTGTGAGGGATTAGGAGTAGGGCTCTCTGGCAGAGGTCATATGTTCTTTGCCCTCTAAGGAGGTGCTTAAACAAGGATGAGAGAATAATGGTGGGTCACAGTCATAGTGAGGCAGGAAATGGCTGCAGCATGAACTTTTACAGAGGAGAAAGACAAACCCTTGTCTAATAATTCCGTGGGCTGTGAAGAAACACTCCAAATCAGGCCTGGAAACATCAAAGCTCTTTGCTGCTCCAAATAAAATCTCCTCCATTTATCAGCATAAACTTTCCTTGTACTAAGGCCTTCTGGCCTCCAAAATAACATTCAAAAACTTGTTGAGGCTGCGACCCTCCAGGGTTCTAGAAAAGAACATGCGGAGGCTGTTAGATGCAGGGGACTGAATCCTGACATTGAGGAAATGATTGCCTGCCTGAGACAAAGGTGTGGAATTGAAGGCAAAGGCCAAGGGAGGGGCTCGTACACTAGCTCTCATAGAGGGTACCAGTGCAACCGAGGCCAATCTGGGCATTAGAATCATGGAGGGCTTGTCTGGAGTCTGACCTTCAAGAGCCTTGGGAAGGAGAGGCAGAGGAGGAAAACATAGGCGTGAAGATTGCTCCAACTGAATGATAGAGCATCCACTTTCCAAGCTGTTGGATGAGCATCTTTGTGCAAACTTTGGCAACTGGAAATTTAGTGGAGAAGCGAACAGCTCTATAATGCAAGGTCCCCGCTATCACTGTCAATTGTCGAAATACATGAGGATCAATTTCACTTTCGTGGGGATCCACCATCTGTCTGCTCAAAACATCTGCTAAGGAGTTCTGTGCTCCTGGCAGAAACCTTGCCTGAAGAGTGAGGTGCAAACTGAGAGCAGTCTCCCCACAAAATCATAGCTTGCACCTGCAAAGAGATGCGAATGGGTTCCCCTTGCTTGTTGATGTACCACATGACCTTAGTTGTGTTGTCTGTTTAGATCAACCCTTGTCACCAATTCGAAGTAGATCCTTGAAAGCCATCAATGCAAAATTGGACTGCTAACATCTCCTTCAAGTTGATATGTAAAAATGTTGGGGAGTCTGGCGAGGCCCGCGTGTCTTGAACCCATTTTTCATTGAATTGAGCTCCCCAGAGCACTGTCCAGGGGCATCACCAGCCAGTTCCAGATCCTGAGGCTAAAGCGCCTCACAGACCGGTCTGAGGGAGTCCCATGTTTTAGGTGACTTCCTGAGCCCACCACAAAATTCCTTTTGAATGCAAGGTATTATCTGAATGACAGTGTCAGGTCGTGGCAGTGTCCATACATTTTGAGATACCATTGTAGCTTCCTCATATGCAGTTTGGCATTGGGAAGCACCAGAATCTAAGATGCCATGAACCCCAAGGCTTGAAGGACTGTCCTTGCAGTCAGCCCTGGACCCGTAGAGACAATCGTTGGAAGTAAAGTGAAAGGTTTCTTTGTTTGTCCAGGGTCAAAAAAGCCATCTGAAGCTGTATTCCAGTCTCACACCCAGAAAGCACATTTTCTGAGAGAGTACTAGACTGGACTTTGTTTAGGTTCTAGAATACCCTAGGCACCTTAACACTGCCATAACATACTGTAGATGGTGGAAGTAGCTTGTTTTTGTCTTGAAAGGCAGAAATCAGGCAATCGTCAAATAAGGATAAATTTGTATTCCTCTTAACCTTAAAGAAGGCTATTACTAGACCAGAACTTTCGTAAACACCTAGGCATGATAGATAAGCCAAAGGGCAATGCAAGAGAACTGATAATGTAAAGTCAGCCCGAAAACGCAAGGAATCTCCTGCAACTGGGCCTGATAGGAACATGAAGATAAGCCTCTTTGAGATCCAGAGTTACCATCCAGTGATGCTTTGCCCAGCAGGGGCAGAAGTTGTTGTAGCGTCAACATTTTGAATTTTGGAATGTCCAGGGTATGTGTTGAGGATAGATAAATCCAAAATTGGCCTCCAAGTGTTTCCTTTCTTTGGTACAAAGAAACAGGCGAGAATAAAATCCTAGGCCCACTTCTGTGGAGGGACCTGCTGTATAGCCCCCATTTGAAGAAGTAAAGAAATCATTTTGTGAGCCTCTACCCTTTGCTGAGGAGGCGTCTGGCATGCCTTTGAAGAGGCAATGTGTGGAAATAAAACTTTCGGTCTATGTGTCCAGCACCCATTTGTCCTGTCCTGGGTGACTAAAGCCAGTTTGCTTGAGAGTGCCAACTTTCCTCCCAAGGAGCTGCCAGACAGGAAGGATCTAGTAGCTGAAGATGGGGTCATTAGGCCTGTTTACGAAAGGACTGGCCCTGCCCTCACCTGAAGATTGTGCAGGGAACTCCCGTTCTAGGCCTGAAGAACCCTGAGCTCTGCTCCTACCCGTCTAGATCTACCCCTAGACTGTAAATCCAGAAGGATAAGCCCATCCCTTGTAGTAGGCCAATTCCTGCTAAACTTGGGGAGGGCTGTACCTGCATATAAAATCTTTTAACAGTCTGCATAGACTTGCCTTGTCTTCCATTTTCTTTAGAACCAGACTCCACAGGAGTACCAAACAAAACTTCCAGACTGCAAAGGAGCATCCAAAATTCTAGCTTTTAGCCCATGCTCCTGACAAGTTCTGATCCTTAAGCCGAAGCGTGCCTGCGAATAACTGATCAGTGGCAGCCACCCTGGAAGAAGCCTGTAAAAGCATGAAACCACACTGCAAGAATGCTTACCCACCTGATCAAGAGGCATGAACCCAAATCCTGCTTAATTCCTTACACTCTATGCCCTCTGCCAAAGCATCTACCTTAGATTTTAACTGAGTAAGGAGAAAATTCTGGTACTTCAACATATGAAACTGGCAATTCAAAGCCCTCATTGCTAGGGAAGAGGTATACACTTTTTTACCCCACCTATCCAAAGCTCTAGAATCTTTATCCATAGGAACTGGATTCTTAACAACAGAAGCCCTGACACCCTTAGGTCCCTGGCTAATAGTTTCTGGGTCAGCCCTTGGGCTCTTATACAGATATTTATGAGCCTCTGGCACTCTGTAATACCTATCTGGCTTAACAGGCAGGAGGCAAAGAGTCTGGATTAAGAGAAGCCTCAGAGAAAACATCCTGAACAACATCCAAAACAGGAGGTATAGCCAAGGCCTATGTTGTGGTAAAACAAAAATTCCCTAAGCCTCTTTCGGGAATCTGAGAAATCCTGACCTTCCCATTTAAAATGCTCCCTCATAGAATGCAGGGTTTCTGAAAAAGAAAAATCCTCTGGAGGAGAAGCAGAAGGACTGGAATCCTCTGCGTCTGAATCAGAATAAGGAGGAAAATCCTGAATGTCTTCAGCCGAAGACTCTGAGTAATCTGAAGCCTGTTCCAAACTTTCCACCTCTGGCTCCACCCTAGGCCTCTTATCTGGAGGGGGCATAGAACCCCTGATTAAGGAAATCAAATCTTCTGCCATTTTAAGCATGTGTTTTTTAGGCACAGAACCTGCAGAACTAGGACTGACACCTGAGGAAGGCAAACCAGGCCTGACCTTGGAAGGTACCTTAGAGACAGAAGGAGAAGGCCTAACCACCTTAGGCAAAGAAGGTATTACAGCAACCTGAGAGGCCCCCTCAGCCTGACCTGACTCCTGAGAGGCCACATCTTGCAAAATCAACAGCTCTCCCTGAGACTCAACTGAAACCTCGGCTGGATCTACAGATTCCACCGCAGTTTCTAAAGAACCGGTGTCCGGAACGGACGACTCATCCTGCTTGGACCTTAACGATTTTTCCTTGCGCTTCTTAGCGGTAGCGGGCGTCGGAGGATCCGACGGCATATTGTAATTACACCGCTTACCGAAGACAAGCCTAGCATAATCTAACCTACGTTTAATGGTGCGCTTATTAAATCTAGCACAGAAGCGACACCCGACTACGTCGTGCTCAGGCCCCAAACAAGGAATACAGAGAGAGTGGTAATCCCTATGCGGTATCTGTTTCCCACAAGAAATACAATTATTCACTTTTTCTGACATCCGGAAATAACTGAGGCAAGGAAAAACAAAAATATTCCCCAACGGGGTACTTAGCCCAACTTGGTTTCGGTCTGAAACTCAGAATACGAAAATTTCAGAATGCCGAACGGCACTTGCAACGCTGCTTCTGCTTTGGACCATGCCGCAAAAAAGACTCAGGATATGACGTCGGTCATGCGCTTTAATACCATCGCGCACTGACGTCAGATTTGAGCCGCCATGACCGGCCAGCCTAATACTTTGGTATTCGGGCCAACCGAGGACAGCGGACAACCCACAGATAATGACTGCAGCAATGTGAGAAGAAGAACATCACAGGATTGCATGGACTAGACTGAAATTTAATCATGTTGAGCACTTTTGCCTCTTCAGTAAACAAGACTTTTATCAGAAGAAAATAAAACACAAATAACTTTACTTTAAATATTCATAAAAATCACATGATATAACACGTTATTTAGATATAAAATACAAAGAATTTACACAGCATAAAATTACATTACTAGAAATGTGTTAAATATTCAAAGTTTTCAATTTTAACATGCTAAAAACATGTTCATTGCATGTTAAATGAACAGTTTCTATTACACTCAAATTATAATCAAAAGCTTTGTCTATTTAACACATTTTTAGTAATATAATTTTGGGTTGTGTGAATTCTTTGAGTTTTATGTGGAAATGATGTGATATGTCACATTATTTTTTATGGATATTTAAAGGGGTCTGCGTCTAATAATCGAAAGGTCACTTATCCGAAACTGAATCTACCGAGATGACAACACCAAACTGTGAATACATTGAACAATCACACTACTGAATGTTTTAAAAGGGAACGTATGCAATTGGCCAACATTCAACGTAGAAACACACCGTAGAATGTTAAACCCACCCCTAACTAAATATACCAAGTTCATACTGAAGACAGACAACATTAGCAAATTGGTTGCAGCGGACAGATTATTAAAGTTGTTGTATGCAGATGATGTGGTATCACAGGTAAACTGTGAGCAAGAACTTTAAGAAAGGACAGGGGAATGGAATGCAAAACTGTTGGCATATGAGATGAAAAGGAGCAAAGATAAGACAATTGTAACGGCAGCAATTGGGGGAATCAAAAAATCAGAGGGGCTGCAACCAACTGGCACCGAGTGTCAAATGTAGCATATGACATAAGAATGCCAAAGAAGCAAAGTAAGGTGTACAAAACAGCAGTGTGACTAGTACAGCTGGGCAGAAAAAGCACAGCAGAGCAATTGAGGAAGGTATACGTGAGGAAGATGAACTGCTTCAGATGGGTGGTAAGATGCACACTGTGGCACAGATGAAGATGTGAGGACATCAGAGGAAAAGCCATAGTAGCTTCAACTGCAAAGAAGGTCAAAAAGAATAGATTATGGTGATTCTGGCACATGTGCCAAAAAGAAGACGACAATCTGGTAAAGAAATTTTGGGACAGGCAGGAAGAAGGTATAAGGGAATGACGGCATCCAGCAAAGAGATAGACTGACTGTGTGAGGTAACACCAACAACAGTTAGGCATGACTGTCATAGAAGGTAGGAGAGTGGCACTAAAAGGAGAAAGATGGCAACAGCTAGCATGACACTCTAACCCCATACAGAAAATGGGAAAAAGGAAATTCATGATGATGATGATGATAATACACAACCCCCGAACATGTAGGTCCAGAGATTCCCAGGCTTTGTAATATACAAACAACTTGGACCAGCTAGCCCATACCCCCAATAGGAGTGCTAACATCCTTGACTTGATCTTCACAAACACAGAAGAATGTTGCACCCCCCCCCCCAACCCCACTGTAATGAGCTCACTGGTCAGGTTGGACGATAAAGTTGTCTCCTCCTTTGAAATAAAAATAAAACCCAGGACAGCAGCTAACCCTGGAACTTTTAGGAATTATTCTATGGCAAACTTTCTACTATTACATAATATAACCTTATAAATCACCAAGGAAAAGTCCAGTTTTGTACCTACCATAAATGTAGATGTTCGAAGATCCACATTGCTGCAGTCATAACCTGTGGGTAGTCCGCTGTCCTCGGTCGGCCCGAATACCAAAGTATTAGGCTGGCGTCGGTCATGGGCGCTCAAATCTGACGTCAGTGCGCCATGGTATTAAAGCGCATGACCGACGTCATATCCTCAGTCTTTTCTTGCCCCAGATGTCAGAAGGCCCTAAAAAGAAAGGCCACAGCCAAAAATAGGAAAAAAACCCTAAAACCCATGTACAAACAACATCTACCACCCAAACCATACAACCACTCCAAACTACAGAGGGGAAGGAGGGAGGGTAAATTGGACTGCAGCAATGTGGATCTTCGAACATCTACATTTATGGTAGGTACAAAACTGTACTATGTTCTTCACCTCACATTGCTGCAGTCATAACCTGTGGGTAGAATCCCAAAGCAAAGGTAAAGGGAGGTTGGCAAAATCATAAAGCATTGGGAGCTGCTAATAAGCCCTGTAAGACTGCAGTGGCAAACCCAGCCCTGGATTTGGAATAAAGAGGGAGATGGTAATGTTTAGAAAAAGTGTGCACTGAACTCCAAGTAGCTGCTTCCAAAATATCTTTAGTAGCTACACCCCTTAAAAAGCAGGAAGTGGCAGTAGCCCTAGTGGAATGAGGTCTGATTCCAGCCGGAATCTCCTTACCATGATGAGAATAACAAAAAGCAATACAATGGCCAATCTACTTAGAAATAGTTTGTTTTGAAACAGGTTTCCCCTGAGAGGCCAAAGCAAAAGAAACAAATAACTGTTGAGACTGTCTGAACCCTTTAGTCCTGCTCAAATAATAACGCAACTGCCTGTGAATATCCAAAGTGTGCAAAATTTTCTCCCCTTTATTTTGGGGATTAGCATAAAAAATAGGCAAATGAATAGATTGGTTCAAGGCCACATTTGAAACCACTTTAGGCATAAAAGTAGGGTTAGTACGCAGAGGGGTTGGGAGGGTGGCCTAATGGTTAAGGTGTTTGCCTTACAAACACAAGGTACAGGGTTTGAATCTCACAGGGGATAACTGGCTAGGCTTAAAATGGCTCGCAAGGGCAGTTAGCCTAGTACTAGCCTATGAACCTATGAACCTATGAGATACCCTATCCTTATGAAAAATCAGGAAGGGTTCAACTGCCATCAGAGCCTGTAATTCAGATACCCTTCTAGGAGACGTAATGGCCAACAAAAAAGCAGTCTTCCAAGACAAAAACTTTAACTCAGACGTAGCTGCAGGTTCAAAAGGAGGTAAAGTAAGTTTTTCCAACACAAAATTGAGATCCCAGGAAGGAGTAGGAGCTCACGCTGGAGTCTTAGTGTTCTTTGCCCTCTAAGGAATTGCTTAAACAAAGGATGAGAGAATAATGGTGGGGTCACAGTCATAGTGAGCAGAAATGGCTGCAGCATGAACTTTTACAGAGGAGAAAGACAAACCCTTGTCTAATAATTCAAAGATATTGAAGAGAAACACTCAAATCAGGCCTGGAAACATCAAAGCTCTTTGCTTTGCTCCAAATAAAAATCTCCTCCATTTATCAGCATAAACTTTCCTTGTACTAGGCCTTCTGGCCTCCAAAATAACATTCAAAACTTGTTGAGGAAGCGACCCTCCAGGTTCTAGAAAAGAACATGCCAGGCTGTTAGATGCAGGGACTGAATCCTGACATTGAGGAAATGATTGCCTGCCTGAGACAAAAGGTGTGGAATTGAAGGCAAAGGCCAAGGAGGCTCCCGTACTAAACTCCTCAGCAGAGGGTACCAGTGCTGTCGAGGCCAATCTGGAGCTATTAGAATCATGGAGGGCTTGTCTCGTCTGACCTTCAAGAGCACCTTGGGAAGGAGAGGCAGAGGAGGAAAGGCATAGACGTGAAGATTGCTCCAACTGAATGATAGAGCATCCACTTTCCAAGCTGTTGGATGAAACATCTTTGTGCAAAACTTTGGCAACTGGAAATTTAGTGGAGAAGCGAACAGCTCTATGTCTGGAGTCCCCCATATCACTGTCAATTGTCGAAATACATGAGGATCCAATTTCCACTCGTGGGGATCCACCATCTGTCTGCTCAAAACATCTGCTAAGGAGTTCTGTGCTCCTGGCAGAAACCTTGCCTGAAGAGTGAGGTGCAAACTGAGAGCAGTCTCCCACAAAATCATAGCTTGCCTGCAAAGAGGGTACGAATGGGTTCCCCCTTGCTTGTTGATGTACCACATGACAGTTGTGTTGTCTGTTTGAATCAACCCTTGTCCTGGGTGAAGTAGATCCTTGAAAGCCATCAATGCAAATTGGACTGCTAACATCTCCTTCAAGTTGATATGTAAATGTTGAAGTCTGGCAGGCCACGTGTCTTGAACCCATTTTCATTGAGGTGAGCTCCCAAGCCTTGTCCGAGGCATCTGTCGTTAAGATCTGACTGGCCTCTGGTCGGGTCACAGAGAGTCCCTTGTTTAGGTGACATTCCTGAGCCCACCACAAAATTCCTTTTGAATGCAAGGTATTATCTGAATGACAGTGTCCAGATCGTGGCAGTGTTCCATACATTTTGAGATACCATTGTAGCTTCCTCATATGCAGTTTGGCATTGGGAAGCACCAGAATACAAGATGCCATGAACCCCAAGGCTTGAAGGACTGTCCTTGCAGTCAGCCTGGACCGTAGAGACAATCGTTGGAAGTAAAGTGAAAGGTTTCTTTGTTTGTCCAGGTCAAAAGCCATCTGAGAAGCTGTATTCAGTCTCACACCCAGAAAGCACATTTTCTGAGAGAGTACTAGACTGGACTTTGTTTCGTTCACAGAATACCCTAGGCACCTTAACACTGCCATAACATACTGTAGATGGTGAAGTAGCTTGTTTTTGTCTTGAGCAAGAATCAGGCAATCGTCCAAATAAGGATAAATTTGTATTCCTCTTAACCTTAAGAAGGCTATTACTGGAGCCAGAACTTTCGTAAACACCCTGGGCGCAGTAGATAAGCCAAAGGGCAATGCAGAGAACTGATAATGTAAAGTCCCAGCCCGAAAACGCAGGAATCTCCTGCAACTGGGCCTGATAGGAACATGAAGATAAGCCTCTTTGAGATCCAGAGTTACCATCCAGTGATCTTTGCCCAACAGAGGCAGAAGTTGTTGTAACGTCAACATTTTGAATTTTGGAATGTCCAGGTATGTGTTGAGGATAGATAAATCCAAAATTGGCCTCCAAGTGTTTCCTTTCTTTGGTACAAGAAACAGGCGAGAATAAAATCCTAGGCCCACTTCTGACGGAGGGACCTGCTGTATAGCCCCCATTTGAAGAAGTAAAGAAATCTGTTTGTGAGCCTCTACCCTTTGCTGAGGAGGAACGTCTGGCATGCCTTTGAAAGGAGGCAATGTGTGGAAATAAAACTTGTAGCCTCGGTCTATAATGTCCAACACCCATTTGTCCTGTCCTGGGTGACTAAAAGCCAGTTTTGCTTGAAGAGTGCCAACTTTCCTCCCAAAGGAGCTGCCAGACAGGAAGGATCTGGTAGCTGAAGATGCGGGTCATTAGGCCTGTTTACGAAAGGACTGGCCCCTGCCCTCACCTGAAGATTGTGCAGGGGAACTCCACGTTCTAGGCCTGAAAGAACCCTGAGCTCTGCTCCTACCACGTCTAGATCTACCCCTAGACTGTAAATCAGAAGAAGGATAAGCCCATCCCTTAGTAGGCCAATTCCTGCTAAACTTAGGGGGCTGTACCTGCATAAAATCTTTAACAGTCTGCATAGACTTAGCCTTGTCTTCCATTTTCTTTAAGACAGACTCCACAGGAGTACCAAACAAAACTTCAGACTGCAAAGGAGCATCCAAAATTCTAGCTTTAACATGCTCTGACAAGTTCTGATCCTTAAGCCAGGCGTGCTCGAATAACTGATCCAGTGGCAGCCACCCTGGAAGAAGCCTGTAAAGCATCGAAACCACACTGCAAAGAATGCTTACCCACCTGATCAGAGGCATGAACCAAATCCTGTAATTCCTTACACTCTATGCCCTCTGCCAAAGCATCTACCTTAGATTTTAACTGAGTAAGGAGAAAATTCTGGTACTTCAACATATGAAACTGGCAATTCAAAGCCCTCATTGCTTGAGTGGAAGAGGTATACACTTTTTTACCCCACCTATCCAAAGCTCTAGAATCTTTATCCATAGGAACTGGATTCTTAACAACAGAAGCCCTGACCCCCTTAGGTCCCTGGCTAATAGTTTCTGGGTCAGCCCTTGGGCTCTTATACAGATACTTATGAGCCTCTGGCACTCTGTAATACCTATCTGGCTTAACAGGCGCAGGAGGCAAAGAGTCTGGATTAAGAGAAGCCTCAGAGAAAACATCCTGAACAACATCCAAAACAGGAGGTATAGCCAAAGGCCGATGTTGTGGTAAAAACAAAATTCCCTAAGCCTCTTTCGGGAATCTGAGAAATCCTGACCTTCCCATTTAAAATGCTCCCTCATAGAATGCAGGGTTTCTGAAAAAGAAAAATCCTCTGGAGGAGAAGCAGAAGGACTGGAATCCTCTCATGCCTGAATCAGAATAAGGAGGAAAATCCTGAATGTCTTCAGCCAAGACTCTGAGTAATCTGAAGCCTGTTCCAAACTTTCCACCTCTGGCTCCACCCTAGGCCTCTTATCTGAGGGGGCATAGAACCCCTGATTACTGGAAATCAAATCTTCTGCCATTTTAAGCATGTGTTTTTTAGGCACAGAACCTGCAGAACTAGGACTGACACCTGAGGAAGGCAAACCAGGCCTGACCTTGGAAGGTACCTTAGAGACAGAAGGAGAAGGCCTAACCACCTTAGGCAAAGAAGGTATTACAGCAACCTGAGAGGCCCCTCAGCCTGACCTAACTCCTGAGAGGCCACATCTTGCAAAATCAACAGCTCTCCCTGAGACTCAACTGAAACCTCGGCTGGATCTACAGATTCCACCGCAGTTTCTAAAGAACCGGTGTCCGGAACGGACGACTCATCCTGCTTGGACCTTAACGATTTTTCCTTGCGCTTCTAGCGGGCGGGCGCCGGAGGATCCGACGGCATATTGTAATTACACCGCTTACCGAAGACAAGCCTAGCATAATCTAACCTACGCTTAATGGTGCGCTTATTAAATCTAGCACAGAAGCGACACCCCACGCCGTGCTCAGGCCCCAAACAAGGGATACAGAGAGAGTGGTAGTCCCAATCGGGGATCTGTGTCCCACAAGAAATACAATTATTCACTTTTCTGACATCTGGAAATAACTGAGGCAAGGAAAAACAAAAATATTCCCCAACGGGGTACTTAGCCCAACTTGGTTTCGGTCTGAAACTCAGAATACGAAAATTTCAGAATGCCGAACGGCACTTGCAAACGCTGCTTCTGCTTTGGACCATGCGGCAAAAAAGACTGAGGATATGACGTCGGTCATGCGCTTTAATACCATGGCGCACTGACGTCAGATTTGAGCGCCCATGACCGACGCCAGCCTAATACTTTGGTATTCGGGCCAACCGAGGACAGCGGACTACCCACAGATTATGACTGCAGCAATGTGAGATGAAGAACATCACAGGATTGCATGGACTAGACTGAAATTTAATCATGTTGAGCACTTTTGCATCTTCAGTAAACAAGACTTTTATCAGAAGAAAATAAAACACAAATAACTTTACTTTAAATATTCATAAAAATCACATGATACAACACGTTATTTAGATATAAAATACAAAGAATTTACACAGCATAAAATTACTTTACTAGAAATGTGTTAAATATTCAAAGTTTTCAATTTTAACATGCTAAAAACATGTTAATTTCATGTTAAATGAACAGTTTCTATTACACTCAAATTATAATCAAAAGCTTTGTCTATTTAACACATTTTTAGTAATATAATTTTGGGTTGTGTGAATTCTTTGAGTTTTATGTGGAAATGATGTGATATGTCACATGATTTTTTATGGATATTTAAAGGGGTCTGCGTCTAATAATCGAAAGGTCACTTATCCGAAACTGAATCTACCGAGATGACACCAAACTGTGAATACATTGAACAATCACACTACTGAATGTTTTAACAGGGAACGTATGCAATTGGCCAACATTCAATGTAGAAACACACCGTAGAATGTTAAACCCACCCTAACTAAATATACCAACTCCGGGGGTCACACTAGTGGGGAAAAGGGCATATTTTCCCATTTTGGCCAAGTGCATATGTTCATAGGTGTGTACTAGGCTAATGCCCCTGGAGCCTTTACAAGCCTAGCCCATAGAAGTGCCCTGGCATCGTGCTGCCCAATGTTAGTTTCCAGTACCTCTATCAAGTACAGCCACTGGAGCGATCCTCGGGGTGAACTTTCCATTCCCCATCCACTCATCAAGATTTCTCTTGAAGAGGGACAGCGAGGTGCTCTGCTTGACATGTATGGGAAGTCTATTCCAGAGCATGGGCAGTCTCTGTGTGAGGAACCTGTCCCTCCAGCATGTTCGGCTGATTGTGGTAATGAGGTTGAGGTTTCTGCAGCGTGTGGTGTGAGGGATTGGGATTTCTTTAGATGTAGCATTTCTAACAGAGCTGGGTCAGACATGGCTTTGTAAGTCAAGCAAAGATTGCCTCTAAGTAGGCGATAAGAGACAAAAAATAGCTGGAGTCTTGAGTCTGTCCATGTAGGACATGTGTTTAATGCCTAGGATCCTCTTCATGAGGTACATCTGTGGCCTCTCCAGCTGTTGCAGGTGTCCAGTGAGGTACATGCCAAATAGGGCATTATACTCAATGATTGGCCTAATGAGGGAAGAGAAGAGAGAGAGAGAGAGAGAGAGAGAGACGATGACCTCTTTCTTCCTGGATGCAAAACCCTTGGTAATGAGATGTGCCACATAGAAGGACTTTCTGACCACAGTGGCAATGTAGTGGTCGAAGGAGAGGTTGCTGTCAATCTGCGTCCCCAGATCTCATATAAAGCCTTCAGTGTTCAGTGGGCTCCCATCGATGTGGTAATTAGTGGGAAATAAGTTTTTACCAAAGGGGATGATGACACATTTTTTTGGCATTAAGCTTAAGGCCATGGTTTTGACACCAGTCAATGGTCTCAGTGAGGCCTTTCTGTAGGATGTCTGCATCACTTAGGGAGTTAATAACAGCTCCCAGCTTGCAGTCGTCTGCGAACTTGGTCAGCCAGAGTCCCTTTGTGTTGGCCTGGACTTCTGAGAAGTAGATGTCGAACAGGAGAGGACCCAGGCCCGATCCCTGTGGGACTCCACTCGTGACTATTTGGCAGTCTGACTTGGAGTCTACTACTTTCACACTGTGTGTTCTATCTGTGAGCCAATTTGCAACCCACCTAGTGATATAGGGGTCGATGCCTAGTTTGGTGAGTTTATCAATAATTTCCCAAGTGACGAATGGTATCAAAGGCCTTGGCCAGATCGAGGTAGGCTGTATGCACCAGCTTACCTTCATCCACAGCTCTGGTGACAGACTCAAAGAAGTCAACCAGATTGAGCAGGCATGATCTCCCTTTCACAAAGCCAAATTGCGTGGGGTCTAGAGTTTGGAGATTTCCTATATCTTTGTTAATCAGGTCCAGGATGATGCGCTCCATAGCTTTACATATCATACTCGTCAAGCTAATGAGGCTATAATTCCCAGGGTCTGTAGATGCTCCTCCTTTATGGAAAGGGATGACTGTAGCAGTGCGCCATTCGGTAGGGACAAAGCCTGAGGTGAGGCTGTGACTGAACAGGGCACACAGATGTGGTGCCAGTTCACTTTGTAGTTCATGTAGAACACAGCCAGGTATGTTATCGGGTCCCATGGAAGCTGTATTCTTGGCCTTGGACAATGCAGCTTTAACTTGTGCTGCAGTAATGCTGGGTGCCTGGCATTCTTCAAGTATTGTGATTGGTCCTTTAGTGGTGGAGAGAGGGGTAAAGCTCGCACTGAATCTGTCAGCAATATTTGTTGGCTCAGTATAGGAGGTACCATTGTGCAATAACTCAGAGCAAATCTGGGTATTGCCATTGAGGTTCCTGATATAACTATAGAAGGCTTTGTGATTGCTTTTAGTGTCTGGCACAATTCTGTCTTCATAGCTGGCTTTAGAGGATTTGATGAGGGATCTCAACTTTTTGTTGAGGCTAATAAGTGAGTTTTTCCAGTCTTGGGACTT
Source organism: Protopterus annectens (assembly GCF_019279795.1). Lineage (NCBI taxonomy): Eukaryota > Metazoa > Chordata > Ceratodontiformes > Protopteridae > Protopterus > Protopterus annectens. The sequence continues at coordinate 843,914,742 of NC_056732.1, forward strand.
CACCTTTTTCTGCAACAGTTTCTTTCTTCTGTTGTAGAGTTTATTGATGGCAGGGGAGCACCAGATTGGCTTCCTTTTTTTGGAAGTGAGCGTCTTGGTTCTGTTGGGTATGGCTAGTTCCATGCATTTATGCATCATGCTCGTACAGTGCATTGGTGTATGATTCAGCAGTCATGCAGCTATTTTCCATTGGCATGGGTGCCGTGAAGTTAGCCCCCTCTGTTTTTAGGAGCCCAAAGCCAGCTTTGGAGACGTTTTTTAAGGTGGTTACCTTTGCGGGGGGGTATGGGTGAGATGTGGATTTCTATGGTGATTAGTTTATGGTCAGATCTATTCCCTGTTAAAAATTTTGGTAGTGTAAATGTTCTGTGTATTCAAAGTTCTGTGTTGTCATCTCGGCAAATTCAGTTTTAGGTAAGTGGTCTTTCAATGATTAGTTTAAATACTTGGGATCAACAGTTCAGAGTAATGGTGAGTGTGGAAGAGAGGTGAAGAAGAGAGTACAGGCAGGATGGAGTGGGTGGAGAAGAGTGTCAGGAGTGATTTGTGAAAGACGAGTACCAGTAAGAGTGAAAAGGAAGGTCTACAAGAGGGTAGTGAGACCAGCTATGTTATATGGGTTGAAGACAGTGACACTGACAAAAAGGCAGGAGTCAGAGCTGGACGTGGCAGAGTTAAAGATGTTAAGATTTGCACTGGGTGTGACAAGGGTGGACCGGATTAGGAATAAGTATATTAGAGGTTCAGCCCAGGCTGGAAGGTTTGCATACAAAGCCAGAGAGGCAAGATTACGTTGGTTTGGACATGTGCTTAGGAGGGATGCAGAGTATATTGGGAAAAAGATGCTAAGGATGAAGCTGCAAGGCAACAGGAAAAGAGGAAGGCCTAAGATAAGGTTTATGGATGTGGTGAAAGAGGACATGCAGGTGGCTGGAGTGACAGAGCAAGATGCAGAGCATAGGAAGAAATGGAAACAGATGATCCGCTGTGGCGACCCCTAACGGGAGCAGCAGAAAGAAGAAGAAGAAGAATGTATATAATATAATGTATCCTTATGTAGTAAGGATGGTCATTCTAAAAGAATTCCCAATGCAACAACAGGAACGAAGAAATGTGGGAAATGCAAAGCCTGTTCACATATTAATCCTGTTTCTGGATTTTCTCATCCTGTCAGTGGTAAGGAATATCATTTTAGGGTCTCTGTCACATATAACACTCAGCACTTAGTATTTAGCTACCTGCCGACAGTGTTCATCTTTTTATGTAGGAAAAATAGACCAACGGTTTAAAGACCGTATTTTGAGGCACATTAGAGATATATCCCATTTAGATGCACAAAATAGTCTAGCAGATCATGTTAAACATTTTTCCACCCATTCTTTCTATTTTCAAGCTGTAGACCTTATTACCCCAAATTTGAGAGGAGGGGATGTAAAAAAACATGACGGAGACCCGAGAAATTAAATGGATCACAAATCTCAAAGTGCACAAGCATCCAGGACTAAACATTATAGTTCCCCTCGAGCCTATATTAAAGAATAGGCGTGTAACCATCAGCTGATTCTGTGAGGAGGTTTGCACATAGTGACGGTTCAGGATTTGATGTTGTTGAAGGTGTGTCTTGAATCAGTGTTTTTGATAGGTGTGTGCGTGTTCAAATAGCCAGAGTCTAACTTAAGGAAACTGAATAGCTGAAAGCGCTTTTTGTCCTCCAACTTTTTTTTTGTTCGTTGTTTTTAAACATAATGCAAGTTTCCATGTTTTAATAAAAATTGAAAGTTCCACGTTTTTACTGCGTTCTGTCTTCAGGGTCCGTGGTGGTTAACTCAGGATTTGCCTTTGAAAAGAAGAAGGTCTTTCGATGATTAGAAGTAGACCCATTTAAAGTCAGGTTGTTTGTGTTTTACCAATGAAATCTTGTTTACTGAAGAAATGAAAGCACTTAACGTGATTACATTTCAGTGTGCTCCATGCAATCCTGTGTTTTCCTGGAGTTTTATAAGGTTATACACTTTGTGTTGGTTTGCATTTTGGAACTATTAAGTGACACCTTGGCAAAATTTCAAGCCCCCTTCCAAACCCTGAGAATACCACTGATTATGCGGAACTGTTCACGGAAATCCTGTGCAATCATCTTAAGGACTGTATAGAGACAGTTGTGCCTATTCAGAACAAGCACAAGGTGAACTCAAAAAACAAGCCGCTCTGGTGGAATCCCAACGTCAATAGGTTTTATAACAAAAGGAAGAATTATCACTGCAAACTATAGGAAGTGCAATACCTTGCAAGATAAAAACTCTCTCATCAATCTAAACAAGCTGCTCGGGACTAATCAAGTCTACCAAAGTCAAATTTGAGGTAAATATAGCTCCCAGGCCAAGGAAACTGCAAGGCACTAATTGCAAATGAAGTCATCTATACTGATCCAGAAGATATAGCAAATCAACTGGCCAACAGAGTTATCTTCAATTTTACCCCCCCCCAGAAAATACCCTCAAACACAACTCCCCTAACTATTAATAGGGAACAGGTCCTCAGTACACTTTCCAAGGCCTAGAACACTGCATCGATAGGCTCCAATAATATCCCAGGATGTCTCCTTAACAGCATGAAACACGACCTATCAGGACTGCTAGAATCACAATTTAACAGCAGCCATCAGACATGCCAAGCAAATGGAGGACTGCAGCTGTCATCCTTCTGGCACAAGGGAGGACCTGTATATGGACCCAGGTAACTAAAGACCAATAAGTTTGATTAGTCTCATTTGCAAAGTCCTGGAAAGAATTATCATGGAAATGATAAAGAATGAACACGCAATCTTCTGACAGTGAATCTAACCCAGTCTGGTTTTGTCAAGGGCAGATCATGCCTTCTCAACCTATAGTAAAGCAATGGATAAGGGCAAAATGGTGAAGACTCTCTACTAGTGGAATCCCTCATGGCACAGTGCTGGGACATCTCATTTTTGACATCTACTTCTCTGAAGTTAAGGCCAATGCAAGAGTCTCTAATCAACCAAGTTTGTAGATGGCTGCAAAACTAGGTGCGGTCATAGAATCCCCCAGTGACAAATACCTTCCAAGAAGGCCTGACTCAGACTAATAACTGATACCATAGCCACAGACTAAAGCTCAATGTCAAAAAAATACATAAGAGTATCCTCTGGGAAGAAGGCTACTCCTGGAAACTACCACATTGACAATACACCTATTAAGAGTAGATCCAGTGGTCAGGGAGTTAGGAACATATGCAGACAGTAACCTGGCCTTTGCTCATCGTGTGTCTACAGTATTAGTATTAAGGAACTTATTCTATATTGTGCTACTTATAAGCAAGAGTTTGTTTGTTTGTTTGTCTTTCAGCTTTTCCCAGTAAGGGGTCACCACAGCGGAACTCCGGTCTTCTAATGATTGGCAGTAGATTTTTTATGAAACGCCGAGGTGCCAGCTCGACGCTCAACCTTCAATGAAGGCACACCCATTTATGAACGCATGTCTTTCGAATGCTACCCAACCGCGGGGAGGACATGCAGACTCCACACAGAAGGCACTTCCAAGCCCAGCCGAGAATCGAACGGGAGAACCTCTTGCTGTGAGGTAACAACGCTACTGCCATACCACCGCAGCACTCTGACATCTAAGTCTAAAGATGTCATTGTTTTGCTGCACATTGCCCTTATCAATCCAGTCATTGAGTACAATGGCTCCTTTGGTATATACCTAACCAGGCATAAGCAACAGATGGAGCAAACACAGAAGAACATCACAAAAAAGAATACATGGCTCAAACAATATCCTACACGGACCACCTCAAAGTCCTAACCCTGTACTTTGTCTCCTATAGACAGCTGAGAGGCAATTTATGCTTGGTGTACAAAGCAACATCTGATCCTGGTCTGATGGACCTGTTTCACATCTGCAAAACAAATATCATCAGAATTATTTAATCTGGGGACCTAAACCTTATCTATAATATAAAAAGGACTTGTTGGAGGGACAGGTATGCCTGTCACAGACTCTCTCTACACTGAATCACCCATGTGAAAATACAGTTGTGGTAAAATCTTACCATAACAGTAGATGCCCTTCCTTTCACTATTGCATTCATAACATGTGGGGTCTCCTATCAAGGACAGCCCAGTGTCAGGCCAGTGTACCAATGCCTTTACATCCTCCCAGAGTCGTTATGTCAGATGTATGCTCCCCAAGCAGACATAGGGTATAAAGGTGACAGACACACATTCAATACTCATAACCGAAGTGCCCCAAGAGAAATAGAGCAACCCCAGGAGAAAGAACATATACATTCAGGGGCAAAGAGAAACAGAAGAGAAATAGGGCAAGAAGACAAAGACCCCTTGACCAGCAAAGTGCTCCCAACAGAAAAAGGAGGCAGGATGGAGGGGAAAGAATACTCCAACAGTGAAAAGAAGGACTTCTACTGTTATGGTAAAATTTTACAGAATTATACTCTGCCCTTCCTTAGACTCTGAGAAATTCCCTTGCAGGAACATGAGAAAGGGGAAGGAGAGAATGAAAGAAGGAGTCAGAACTGACTTCTTGTGATTGATGGTGAATCCCAGACTGTGCCATACCCTGCACAAGCCTGGATTGACAGGGAGCCTGAAGAAGCAGGTTGTCTAGATATGGGAATATGTGGATTCTCCAAAGCCTGCAAAATACTATGACAGGGGCCAGACATTTAGTGAATACCACTGGGGCCATAGAAAAACCAAAGGGCAAGCCACCAAACTGAAAATGAGATGATGACACAGAGGAACACAAAACCTTCCTGAAGAGAGAAAATGGCAATATGAACACAGGCATCCTTTAGGGTCTAGGGAGACCAGAAAGGCCTGTGGAAGTAAGAAAGGAAACAGAGTCTTGAGGGAAAACATTCAGAAAGAAGGAATCTTTAGAAAAGTGTTGAGTAAGGACAGGTCTAGCACAGGCCTCCATGAGCCCTCTTTTCTGGGAACCACAAAAATTCTGGAATAAAACTCTGTTCCTTTTATTGATTCTGAAACAGACTGGATGGTGCCCTGATCCAAAAGATGCTGTAGAACCACAGAAAAATGAGGATGTTGCTTTGGAGGGGGTGCAGAAGACCAGAGAAGAGGGGAAGGGATTTCCTCATCATAACATAACAGTGACATTCAATGAAAAGAACCCAAGAGTTTGAAGTAATCTGTTGCCAGACAGGGGGAGAGAGGAAAAACTGGAGACACAGGGGATCCTGGTTGAGGGAAGGGGAGAAATTATGGGAGATGGAGGCAGATTTGTCCTGAAAAGGGGCTTTTGAGTTTTAGAAGTCTGGGTGGGTTTATCAGAGAACATGCTCTTAGGAACCATTTTCCCTTAGAAAGCTGATGAAGTTGCCCATGAACAAAGGTAGAATTAGGACAGTTTATCTGAAATTTGGGGATGGGAGAAACAAAAAACATATTTAATATTCTGCATAACTTCACCTTTGATTTGTAGAGCCTTAAACAATTCAGCAGCACCCATACCAAAGAGATTTTGGCTGTCCAAAGAAGTATCTAGGAGCTTGGCCTTGATACCATCAGATAAAGCCTGGAAGCAAAGCCAAGAGTACCTCCTTGTAATTGAACCTGAAGCAGCAGCTCTAGAAGATGCATCACCTGTATTATATCTATATTTGATACAGTGACAAGCTACCTGTGAAGTAAAACTCAATAAGGAAAGGGCAGCAGTCTTACCTTTAGAGCCAGGAAGGTCTGACAAGACCACCCCAACCTGAGGCAAAAAGGCCATAACATACCCGGTCATATGGAGTTGATACTTAAAGACCCTGAAGGCCAAAACAGCAGAAGTATAAACCTTTTACCCAGCCTCTACATAGCCCAACAGTCTTTATTGGAAGGGATACCTCAAAGGAGACCTCAACCTCATTGCTCCAGAGACCTTAACCTCATTACCACAATCAACAGAACGTGCTGGAGGGACAGGTTCATAACCCAGAGACTGCCCATGCTATGGAATAGACTTCCCAAACATGTCAAACACAGCATCTCACTGGCCCACTTCAAGAGAAATCTTGATGAGTAGATGGGAAATAGAAAATTCACCCCGGGGATCACTCCAGTGGCTCTAATTGACAGAGGCACTGGGAACTAAGGTCGGATGGCACAATGCCAGGGTAATCCTATGGGCTAGACTTGTAAAGGCTCCAGGGCCATTAGCCTAGTACACACTTATGAACCTATAGAAGAGGGTAAAAGCTTGGATAGACTGTCTGCAGAAACACAGACCGCAGCAGGGTCTGAAGAAGACACTTGTAAAGGTACTTAAAGGCCTCAAACAAATTATAAAAAATGGCCAGGGTTCTTAGGAGCCAGAAGCTGAGAATCAGGAGCCAAAAAAGCAGCTACAAATGTATCCAACAAAGCATCCAAAACAGGCCAAACAGCAGAGGGCTTAGGAGATTCCATTTGCAACAGCTCATAATAACTTTTTTGAATGTCAAAGCCCTAGGAGTAATCTCACTTAAAGTGCTCCATCATGTGAACTACAGTGTCCCCAAAGGACAATTCATCAAGGGAGAATCAGGACTCAAGGAATCCTCTTCTTCTGACCCATAGTCTAAGGGTGAAGTAATTTTTGAGGAGCAGGCCAACAATTCATCTCCTGAATCTACTTCCTCATCCAATGAATCAGATTCCCTAGTCCTTCTGGCTGCAGTAGAAGACCGAGGAGAAGCAGATAACCCCTAAGGAGGCTTCAAAGCTACCAAGGCATTGAACAAACCCTGGATAAAGTCCTACTATTCCTTCTGAGGATCCTTCACAATGGTAGGAATATGTTTAGTTTTCTGCTTCTTTTTTAATGGGTTTTTAACTCTGACCAACCTAGGAGGATTAGAGCAATGCCCAGACTCAGTAAAGGTACCAGAAACCTCTTCTCTAACAAGAATCTGGGGAACCCACCTAGGCCCTTAGAAATGATCAGGCGTGGTTCACCCTCAAAATCCATGGCAGACCTCTGCACAGCCTCAGAGGACGTGCAAGAAGACAGTTCCATGCCAGCTCCAACACAGTAGAAGCAGAGGAATCTGGTGTCAGTACAGGACAGTCTTCAGGGTCTTCATCCACCTTAAGAAAGATGTCTGGTGGAGGCTGGACAGCAGCAGTCAGACCAAAATGTATTAGTCTTCTTAAGAGATGGATATACCTCGGGGTGGGTGGATTCGGCCATGTTATCATGGTTCAAAGGTTTGAAATGTTGGTTCTCAAGGTAAATGGACAAAGAAAACAGATGACTGTGATGAATTTTTTGTTCAAAGGCTTGACAAAGTGTACACTGGGTATGATCGTGTAAAGCACCTGAGCAGAATAAAGACTTCCAGTGATGATCCTTATGGGGAATTTGCTGCCCAAACTGACATTTTCCCTTCTTGGATGACAATAAACCCTATTTACACAAAGAGAAGAAGGTAAAAAAGGAATTCCAGTGGGGCACTTATCTGTAAATGGCTCGGTAGAAACCAACTCAGTGAAGGGCATTCAGACTAACGTTCAACCAAGGCATCTGGATTGGCACCAAAGAACTTCAGAGTATTGGAGTTGAGTATGTCAGCTTTATGCCCTACACCTGCATGGGGAGCAAACGACTAATGTACAATTCTGGGAAAACATAAAGACTTTGCTATACTGGCCAGATGTTGGACTATCCTTGGAAAAATATCTCATATGTGATGAATACTACAACAGTGATAAACATACAGAGTTCTTCCTTAAGCCAATTCATATGTAACCTGGACCAGTTAATGGGGAATCAGAAATTTACCCCTGGTCTTGCACCTATGTCTGTAGTAAACAGAAGCAGCCTTTAAATGCTAGACCACCATTGTCCAAGCCTATATACACCACTTAAAATAATCCTAGGGTATCAAAACTTGTAAGCTACATTTGGGAAGTATAGCTAGGCTTAAAAAGGATCCCTGGGTCCTTAGCCTAGTAATCACCTATGAACATATTTCTTTCAGCAAGTGCAGTGTGATCTTTTGAATCAACTGAATTATCACCTAAAAAGCTAGATAGTACATCAGAATGAATCATCTGAATGATGGCACTTCAGGAATGTAGCCCCCACTACACTGTCAGTACTGGAACTTCACTCCAAGCAGATGTTAGGGTGATAGAAAGTACAGTTTTGTACCTACCATAAATGTAGATGTTCGAGGATCTCCATTGCTGCAGTCCTTACATATGGGTAGTCCGCTGTCCACAATCGGCCCGAATACCAAAGGGCTAGAACCGGCGTCGGTCATCGGCGCCCGAGACTGACGTCAGTACGTGCCAGTACAAATGCGCATGACCGACGCCATATACTCAGTCTTTCTTGCCTCAGACGCCAGAATGCAAAAAACACCACCAAAAACCCAACCTAAAAAGGGGGAAGGAGGGGGGGGGAAATTGGACTGCAGCAATGGAGATCCTCGAACATCTACATTTATGGTAGGTACAAAACTGTACTATGTTCTTCGTCTCCCATTGCTGCAGTCCTTACATATGGGTAGAATCCTAGAGCAACGGAAAAAAGGGAGGCTGGCCAACTAAATAGCATTAGGAGCTGCTAACATGCCCTGTAAGATTGCAGTGGCAAACCCAGCCCTAGACCTAGAATAAAGAGGTAAATGATAATGCTTTGTAAAGGTATGTACAGAACTCCAAGTAGCTGCCTCTAGAATGTCTTTAGTAGCTACCTCTCAAAAAGCAGTAGAGGTGGTCAGAGCCCTAGTAGAATGAGGCCTGATCCCAACTGGAACATCCTTTCCATGATGAGAGTAACAAAAGCAATACAATGGCCAATCCACTTGGAAATAGTTTGTTTGAGACAGCTTTCCCTTGTGAAGTCAAAGCAAAAGAAACAAATAATTGTTGAGATCTTCTGAACTCTTTGGTTCTGTTCAAATAATACCTTAACTGCCTATGTACATCCAAAGAATGCAAAACTTTTTCCCTTTATTTTGGGGTTAGCATAAAAAGTAGGCAAATGTATAGATTGGTTCAATGCCACATTAGAAATCACTTTAGGCATAAAAGTAGGATTAGTGTAAGGAAACTCTGTCATTGTGAAAAATCAGAAAAGGTTCCACTGCCATGAGGGCCTGTAATTCAGATACCCTTCTAGCAGAAGTAACAGCCAACAAAAAAGCAGTCTTCCAAGACAACAACTTCAATTCAACTGTAGGTGCAGGTTCAAAAGGAGGCAGAGTCAGCTTTTCCAAAACAAAATTAAGATCCCAGGCAGGAGTAGGAGCTCTTCGTGGGGGGTCTTATATTCTTTGCCCCTCTAAGAAACTGTTTAACCAATGGATGTGAAAACAAAGGAGGGTCACAATCATAGTGAGCAGAAATAGCTGCAGCATGCACTTTTACAGAAGAGAAGGACAAACCCTTGTCCAATAATACAGTCAAATATTGCAATGTACAACTCAAATTAGGCAATTTGACATCAAAACCTTTAGCTGAACCCCAAAGAAAAAATCTCTTCCATTTATCAGCATAAACTTTTCGAGTACTAGGTCGCCTGGCTTCCAAAATAACATCCAAAACTTGTTGAGGGAGCTCAAGGCCCTCCTTCTTTAAAACAGAATGCCAGGCTGTCAGGTGTAGGGATTGCACCTGACATTGAGAAAATGATTGTTTTCCTGAGACAATAAGTGAGGAATCTGTGGTAATGGCCAAGGTGTCCCATGAATTAAGCTCCTCAACAGAGGGTACCAATGCTGACGAGGCCAATCCGGTGCTATAAGAATCATGCAAGGTTTGTCCCTCCTGACTTTCAACAGTACCTTTGGAAGAAGAGGCAAGGGAGGAAAAGCATACACGTGAAGGTTGCTCCAACTGAAGGATAGTGCATCTATTTTCCAGGCTGTTGGATGAAACAGCCTTGTGCAAAACAGTGGCAGTTGGAAATTCAGAGGAGAAGCAACAGATCTATGTCTGGAGTTCCCGCCATGGTCAACTGAAGAAATACCTGAGGGTCCAACTTCCATCTCGTGAGGATCCACAATCTGTCTGCTCAGAACATCTGCTAAAGAATTTTGTGCTCCTGGCAGAAACTGTGCTCAAGAGTGATGCAGATTTAAAGCAGTTTCCCATAACAGCATTGCTTGTCTGCAAAGAGGGTAAGAATGAGTTCCCTGCTTGTTGATGTACCACATGACAGTTGTGTTGTCTGTTCGAATCAACACCAGTCCTGGTTGAAGTAGGCCCTTGAATGCTTCCAAAGCAAATTGAACTGCCAGCATCTCTTTCATGTTGATATGCAAGTGAAGTAGCCTGGGGCCAAAGGTCTTGAATCCATTTTCCTGTGAAATGAGCTCCCCAGGCTGACCCGAAGGCCTGTCGTTAATATCTGACTTGCCTCTGGTTGGGTCACAGAGAGTCCCTTGTTTAGGTGACATTCCTGAGCCCACCACACAAATTCTTTCTGAATGCAAGGCAGAATCCGAATGACAGTGTCCAAATCGTGGCTGTGTTGAGTCCAAACGCTTTTGAGATACCATTGCAGCTTCCTCATATGCAGTTTGGCATTGGGAAGTACTAGAATGCAAGATGCCATGAACCCCAAGGCTTGAAGGACTGTCCTTGCAGTCAGCCTGGACATTACTGATAACTGTTGGAAGTATAGGTGAAGATTTCTTTGTTTGTCCGGGGTAAGAAATGCCATCTGAGCAGCTGTGTTCAGTCTTACACCCAGAAAACACATCTCTTGTGAGGGTACTAGACTGGACTTTATTTCGCTCACAGAATACCCTAGGCATCTTAAAACCCTTTTCAATGTTGAAGAATTTTTTGACAGATAACTGCAAAAAATTGAATCCTTTAGTCTTAAAAAACCAGGACTTTGGAATACCCTGGCAGTGGGGTAAACTTGAATTCTTGGAATTTCCGCAAGGGTTTAGGGAAAGGAAAATAGGGTCTTTAGATTTTCCGAATTTTTGTTCAAAGGCTTGACAAAGTGTACACTCTGGGTATGATCGTGTAAAAGCACCTGAGCAGAATAAAGACTTCCAGTGATGATCCTTATGGGGAATTTGCTGCCCAAACTGACATTTTCCCTTCTTGGATGACAATAAACCCTATTTACACAAAGAGAAGAAGGTAAAAAAGGAATTCCAGTGGGGCACTTATCTGTAAATGGCTCGGTAGAAACCAACTCAGTGAAGGGCATTCAGACTAACGTTCAACCAAGGCATCTGGATTGGCACCAAAGAACTTCAGAGTATTGGAGTTGAGTATGTCAGCTTTATGCCCTACACCTGCACGGGGAGCAAACAACTAATGTACAACTCTGGGAAAACATAAAGACTTTGCTATACTGGCCAGATGTTGGACTATCCTTGGAAAAATATCTCATATGTGATGAATACTACAACAGTGATAAAGAAGGACATACAGAGTTCTTCCTTAAGCCAATTCATATGTAACCTGGACCAGTTAATGGGGAATCAAAAATTTACCCCTGGTCTTGCACCTATGTCTGTACTAAACAGAAGCAGCCTATAAATGCTAGACCACCATTGTCCAAGCCTATATACACCACTTAAAATAATCGTAGGGTATCAAAACTTGTAAGCTACATTTGGGAAGTATAGCTAGGCTTAAAAAGGATCCCTGGGTCCTTAGCCTAGTAATCACCTATGAACATATTTCTTTCAGCAAGTGCAGTGTGATCTTTTGAATCAACTGAATTATCACCTAAAAAGCTAGATAGTACATCAGAATGAATCATCTGAATGATGGCACTTCAGGAATGTAGCCCCCACTACACTGTCAGTACTGGAACTTCACTCCAAGCAGATGTTAGGGTGATAGAACCTGGTGCTTTCTGATCTTCCGGGCATCAACAAGTGTGCTACCAGCTCAGATAGACAATCCACTGAGATCTGCTACAAGGAGGTTATGTTTCATTGAAAAGAAATAATCTGCATGATGAGACTGTGCAAAATCAGAGTAGAATATATTAAAAAGGGGGTGCACGCGGTGAAATGACAGTGTGACCCGCCATCATTCAAGGAGAATTTTTTTTTCATTTATTGCAGATTTCTTGAATTAGGACATCACTGTAACAGATTTCAATTCAGAGTGAAGAATATATTTCAATGTGCCTTAAACTCACTGAAACTTGAATTGCTCCCCAGTGCTGGTACATCCTTGGCATTGTCATATTTAAGAAAGGGCTAGGGACAGTGCAGGTGTGCATCCCTCCAAAAATAATTGTTTTTCTAGTGTATTTTGAAAGGCAAATTTGAATAACTACATTAAGATGGACTGAAACCATAATGAGATGTCATATTTTCTGATCTAGATACTATATCTGTACAACCACTGACACAAGTCCCAGGGACTAACATAATGATACAGAGTCGTGTAGTCTCAGCAACCTCCTTTAACTACAGAGTACTTGATAAAAAAATTAACCTCTTTCTGCGAATCAACTCACATACAAACAGTGGACAGTCTTTAAACTAAAAGACTGTACTATCAAGCTGCATGTGGAAAAGGTAGGGAGGTATGCAAAGGTGACACTGAAATTGCAACACACTCACAATGTTTTTTTCACTGATGTGGAAGCTTCTTTCTTGTCTCAGTTTGCCTACAGGGTGCATACAGCAAACTAATTTAAAGCAATTTCTATAGCTAGAGATCAAGCATCCCCCCTCCCCTAGAAACAATGGATGCCACACACACACACAAAATCATCTGAAATAAAGTATCAAGAATTACTGGTGAATAAAGTAACATCTACACTTTCTAACACTTGAGACCCTGCAATCAGGACCACACAGTAAACCTATTTTAAGAAATGGATAATGAGTGAAGGAACTGCTGAATTTCATTCAGTATTACTGTTATTCAAAGAAACTGCCAGACTGTCTTATTTATTCATTAATATTCATAGGTTCATAGGTTCATGCTAGGCTATCTGCCCTAGGGCATTTATAAGCCTAGCCAGAGTGTGTTTGGCTTTCGCCACCCATTTTAAATTAATTTTGCTGTGCCCTTTTTTTGAGGTTAGTATACTGTGCCTCTGTCTAACAGTGACACAGTAGTGATACCCGGGGTAAACCTACGATCTCCCATCCACTCATCAAGATTCCTCTTGAAGAGAGTCAATGTGGGACTCTGCCTAACCTGGACTGGGATTTTATTCCAGAGTGAAGGGAGCCTCTGGGTTATGAATCTGTCCCTCCAGCATGTCCTATTTATTTCAGTGCTGAGGTTCAAGTCTCTCAGTAGCGTGGCTTCGATGGGATTGGATTTTCTGAGTGCAGCATGTCCATTAATTCGGGGTTGGACATGGCTTTTATCACGTCAGGCACAGATCGCCTCTGAGCAGGCGGTATGCCAGTGAGTTGAGGTGGAGTTTCAATAATCGGACAGCATAAGGCATGAGTTTGAGCCCTTTGATCCTCATGGTGAGGTACTTTTGGGGTCTTTCCAGTTGCTGCAGGTGTCTGGTAAGGTACATCCCAAAAGGGGGCATTGTACTCAATTATGGGCCTGATGAGGGATGAGTAAAGACACGATGACCTCCTGATCTAGATGTGAATCCCTTCATGATTAGGTGGGCTATATAAAATGTTTTTCTAACCACTTTGGCCCGTGGTTTTCAAATGAGAGATTGCTATCAACTTGGGTCCCCAGGTCCCTAATGACTTCTTCTGTACTTAATGGATTACCACCTATGTGGTAATTTGTAGGCACTTGTTTTGCCAAAGGGGATGACTATACACTTTTGGCGTTTAGCTTGAGGCCATGGCTCTGGCACCAGTTGTCTGTTTCTATGAGGCCCTTTTGGAGGATGCTTGTGTCAGCTGGAGAGTTGATTATGGCCCAGTTTGCAGTCATCTGCGAACTTGGTCAGCCACAGTCCTTCCGTGTTGGCCTGTACCTCCGAATATATACCCGAACAAGAGGTCCCAGGACTGAGGCCTTGTGGGGCGCCACTTGTAACTGGTTTGGAGTCTGACATGGCTCCAGCAATTCTAACCATGTGGGTTCTGTCATGAGCCAGTTTGCAGCCCATCTAGTGACATAGGGGTTTTATATTTAAGCTGGTGAGCTTATCTATAATGCCAGAGTGGGGTATTATGCGAAGGCTTTGCGAGGTCCAGGTAGGCTGTGTGGACCACCTTCCTCGTCAATGGCCTTGGTGACTATTTCAAAGAAATGGACCAGGTTTAGAGGCAGGATCTGCCCTTAACAAAGCCAAACTGGGTAGGATCCAGTGTGTAGGTCCCAATATCTTTATTTATGAGGTCCATGATGATCCTTTCCATAGCTTTGCAGACCAAGCTAGTCAGGCTTATGGGGAGATAGTTTCCAGGATCCGTTGAGGCACCACCTTTGTGGAGAGGGACCACTGTTGCTGTATGCCACTCTTTGGGTACATATCCTGTAGTAAGGCTAAGATTGAACAGTAGTTTTATGTTTGGGTTTAGCTCTTCTTGGGAGTTCATGTAGGGCGCCTTGGCCGGGACACCATCTGGTCCCATTGATGCTGTGTTTTGCTTTGGAGAGAAGGCGGCTCTTACCTGAGCATCTGAGATGTCAGGGGGCAGCACTCTGTTGGGATAGATATTTGCGCTTTTGGTGGGGAGAGGGGGGAGAAGTTTGCACTGAACCTGTCAGCTAGGATGTTGGCAATGTCTGTGGGCTCGGTGTATTTTTTTGTCATTTTGGACTAATTCTGAGCATATCTGGGAATTACCACCCAGGTTCCTAACATAACTAAAGAAAGCCTTGTGATTATCCTTAGTGTCCTGTGCAATTTTTCTCTTGAAGCTGGCCTTAGGCGATTTTATGAGAGTGCCCGTAGTTTTTTGCTAATACTGATCAGAGATGCCTTCCCTTTTTGGGATTTTGCTCTATCATGTAGTAGCTTCCTCCTTCTATTGTATAGTTTGTTTTATGGCTGGGGTCCACCAGACAGGACGTCTGCCTTTGGAGGATTGGGTCTTGGTTTTATTTGGGATTGCATGATCCATGCATTCCTGAAGGTGTTCATAGAATCGTTTATAAAGGATTCTGCGGTCTGGAGCATTATTTTCCACAGGCCCGGGGGCTTTGAAGGATTTAGCCTCGGTTTGAGGCCTGTGAAATTGCTTTAGAAGTTTTTTCACTGTGGTTTTCTGGGCAGGGGGTTGGGTCGGGATGTGAATATCCAGTGAGATTAGTTTATGGTCTGATCTTACCAGTGAGGGATACACTTCTGTGTTGTTACAGGATCATAGGTAAGTACTAAGCTACCTGCCCTTGCTGACCATTTTAAGCCTAGCCAATTTCCCTTTTTGTGCTTGAAAAAAACTATCCTATTTGGATATAGATTGGCCTTGCCATGCCATGGTCAATAATTATATAACCCTAATAAAAATATCTGGGATCATACCATACATAATTTGAGGGGACCCATGCATGGGGATAAAGCATTTAGAAGTTGCCTCTGTCCATTAGTAGTACGGGGGCAGTCCTGGGGTAAATTTTCTGTTTCCCATCCATCTGAGTTGCACTTGAAAATGGACAGGAAAGAACTTTGTTTTATGCAGCTGGAGTGTCTGTTACACAGCAGCAATATCCTTCAAATCATTCTTCTGATGCTGCAGAAGAGGTTTAGATCCTTGGACAAGAGTACTTCTAATGCTATATGACTTGGTGATGTGCAGTAAATCCATCAGTAATGGATCTGATGATGCCTTGTATGCTGTTATGCTTTACCAGCTATTGTAGTTATAACATACATATCATATTTTGTTTTGAAGTATATACAATAAATACAAGCAAAAATACTCAATTCCTAAAAGAACAAAAATTTCCCACTGGATTACTCACCTAAAAGAGGCATTACTGCTTCCTATCAATTTTGCCTGATAAATGTTTTAGAATGTCTATATCATGTATTGTTGTGTCTTTCAGCTTTTCCCGGTTAGGGGTCGCCACAGCGGAACTCTGGTCTGCTAATGATTGGCAGTAGATTTTTATGTGCAGAGTTGCCAGCCCTGACGCACAACCTTCAACGAAGATAAGCCCATTCACGCATGTCTCCACACAGAAGACACTCTAGCTGAGAATCGAACAGGACAACGTCTTACTGTGAGGCGACAAACCTAATTCAAATAATCAAAATAACAGTTAAGTAGCTACATATCTTTAAAGTCAGGATTACTATACCAAGGACATATGCACAAGTTGTATATCAGAGCTAACTAAATGACCTTAACACTGAAAACATAGCTTATTAAATTTCTTTGAAGTTCATACGTTTTAGAGCATACAGAAAAAATACTCATTTTAATTAGAGTCTCACGCAACTGCATCACTTTTGCTCCAAAGTATTAAAAATCATATTCACTATCTACAGAACTGGGCACAGTAATTTGTTACTACTGTTAGAAGTCAATAAGTACTTCTGAGCACTGGTCAAATACTGCTCTAAAGAAATTAGGAATCTAACAATTGTACTGTTAGAATAACTGAGATCCATTATATATATATATATATATATATATATATATATATATATATACACACACACACACATAATAAAAGGCAAGGCAGAACAGCAACCACAAAAAAGAGGAACTCCAAGGCCAGGCAGGACTGCAGTGCAAAAACTTTACTCCAAAACTGCAAGGCAGTGTAAAACACAATTACACTATGAAATCCACAAGATATTACACAAATAAATCCACAAGGTTAAGCACTTTCACCCGGAACCACCAGGCTTCATCAGAACAATTACACAGTTAACCAAAAGCTTTAAATACAAGCACCAATAACAGCAATTAATTATCAAAAACAGTACCATTTTGACAACAATGTGCAATCCTATCTATCAAAAAATTATATTTTCTAAAACATTTAGTCTGTTTCAATAATAAAATCACAGTTATAAATAATAAATAAATTAACCCTCAGTTCAAACTACTAGGCTATCATTAATGTATAGACTAAAAAGTCAGTGTAAAACAATATTATACAAATGTTTTATGGTATATTTAATTATGCTTAAAAAGGCCCTAGCCATGAGTGTCTCTATATGTTGTTGTGTCTTTCGGCTTTTCCCGGTTAGGGGTCACCACAGCGGAACTCCGGTCCGCTAATGATTGGCAGTAGATTTTTATGTGCCGAGTTGCCAGCTCTGACGCACAACCTTCAACGAAGGTACGCCCATTCACGCATGTCTCTACACAGAAGACGCTCTAGCTGAGAATTGAATGGGACCACGTCTTACTGTGAGGCGATAACGCTACCGCAGCACCACCACTGCAGCTGAACCTTAATAATTGTAATAAATAAAAACATATGTATATTGTGCCTTATTATAATTTAGCTGCCCTGAGTTTCAAAACACTGTTGATAATTATTTGGTCATTTAAACCCGGGGTTCTTCCAGAATCTAACTTTAGTTGCCAGAACAGCTCCCTATATTCTAGTTTAGCTTCCCAGCAACCTCCCTCCCCGGGGATCAATAGCCACCAGTACCAATACAAAAAATGTTGGTTTCATATCCTTGCATACTATACAGTGTTTGTACAGTGCATTGGATTCTTTAGCCCTAGAAACACCATACATGCATTCTTATACCCTCTTCCTTAAATTCCTCTCTGTTTTTCCAATATAAAAGCTAAAACAGGTCTCACATAGCACCAAGTAAACTACACCTTTCGAGTTACAATTATAGGAACTAGTAGCTCTCACCCAGTGTTTCCTAGATGGTATATGCTGTGCCATATGATTATAAACCCAATGGCCCTAGCCATGATGCATGCATGCCCAAAACTTACCCAGCAAGTTTATGATTTTTACCCTGTTAACTCCAAATGATATGTTTAGCACAGCCAATCAGAATTAATGGGGCAATATCAAATAACCACTCTAGATATGCTCTGACCCTGTAAATAATTCTGGTTAGTTTCAAGAGGCACAATAAAGCACCAATGAAATTCAAAATTAATGGTGTTTAAAAAACATGCTTTCTGTACTTCAGAAGTATCCACAGGTGTAGGGCATACATTTTTTTCTATAAAACAAAATCATGAGTAGTACATTTCAGCACTTTGATTACATTCCAACTTTGGGAAAACAAACATCTTAAGTACCTTTCTGACACAAGGGGTGTGTTTAACAAAGTTTTATTAAGCATCTGTCACTACTCATGAGCTCTAGTCTTGAACTACAGCATAACAGTAGCTACTGCCAGCCACCACAGAATATCACCGAGATATATATATATATATATATATATATATATATATATATATATATATATATATATGTGTGTGTGTGTGTATATATATATATATATATATATATATATATATATATATATATATATATATATATATATATATATGTGTGTGTGTGTGTGTATTAGTTCATGTTTAAAAGCATCTGCAAAACTTATTTTTCAAGGATGGTAGGGTGCATGCAGTTGCCCAGACTGCTCTGCTGATTCATTGTCATGATCACTGCACTGCAATATGGTTCATTGTTTTACAGTTTGCGCATGACTATGAACTGCATTGGGTCTACTTCATTTCATTGAAAACTCATTTCACTGAAAGGTATATGCCCCTGTTCCCCACTGTAGTGCGATCCTGGAGTTAGTATATATAGTAAGGGGGGGGGCACAGGCCCCCACACTGGGGTGTGTGGAGGGGCATAGCCCCCCCCCCCAGTTTGAGTATATATTGTCTTCTGGAAAGAGTTAGTCATTCGACTTGTAAGTATCCATGTCTATGGTTTACGTTTAAAATAGGTGGGGGGGATATGCCACCCCCCCAATGTGGGGGCTGTGCCCCACCCCCCCTTACTAGAGATACTAACTCCGGGATCGTACTACAGTGAGAAACAGGGCATATACCTTTCAGCGAAATGAGTTTCAGTCAAATGAGTTTTCAGTGAAGTGAGCTTTCATGTGCTCAGGCAGCTGAGTTTCAGTGAAATGTGTTTTCAATAAAATGAAGTAGACCCACTGCATTATATAGCTGAAGGACAACATGCCCTATCTGTGCATGGCAAGCAGTGCTTCACTGAGCATAACCATAAAATCTTACTTATAATAAATGAACCACATGTCTAGCTGGTATGGCATCATTCTGGATAGTGTTATAACTGTATACAAGGAAGCTAAAGTCAGCTGTTTTAACTGCTAAATCATCACACCATTCCAGACTTACCAACAAAAAATTAACTGAGCTGATGTCTTCAAACATGACATCCATAAGAATAAGAACAACCTATGCTAGCGAAAAGTACTAACACTTTCAAATAAGACATCAAAGAAAGTACAGTTGTGTAAGTTGCACTTACCTATAACACTAGAAGCTCTAATTCCTCACTGCTGCAGTCGCTTTTAGACCAGTGTTTTTCAACTGCCAGTCTGGGAACCAGTTCCAGTCTGGCAGAAATTTCCTGCCAGCCCATGAAAGACTAGGGCCAACTAGCCAGGAGAGGGCCCCTGCTAGCTGGGAGGGGGGACGCTGGCCAAGAGACATTTTTTTAATTAAAAAAGGTATTTTTCTTTTAAGGGTGTTGTTCTTTAAGAAGAAAGCCCTTTGTATCCGGTCACACAGAAGCGACAAGTGTGTGTGACCTGTTTTCGTCTTCTGCATCTGTGCAACCCACTGTTTACGTCTTCATCTTCCTCAAGTGCAGAATTTGAGTGCCAGAAGATATTTGAAATGTGAACCACGAATGTTACGTGAGAGGTAGGTGCGTATGTGAGTGTGCTTGTTCAAGTAGAAGGTAGATAGCTGTGTGTATTTAAGAAGTAGGTAGGTAAGGGTGTGTGTGTGTGTGTGTGTGTGTGTGGTGTGTGTGTGTATAAAAAGAGGGAGGGAGGTGTCTCTCAACTGTCCAGATTTTTGCAGAATATCCAGACTTTTGACTCATACTTTTAAGTCTGTTGTTCATATACTTGTGGTATTTTCGGTTTATTGTGGCAAATCTGTGATGGCAAAATTCACTAAATAATGACAGGCATTTGAGTTTCAGACTTCATGTCATTCAGAAAATTCATGATAACACACTACTTTTTATTCTAGCAACTTTATACGTTTGTGAGAGGAATATTTAAAGTTTGTCCCTATTTTGGGGCTTTGTCCCACCATTAATTTTGGTTTTGCCCAGATTTTTTGTGCTAGGAGGTTGAGAGGTGTGGTGTGCGTGTGTGTGTTTTTTAAGAGGGAGGGAGGTGTGTGTGCTCATGTGTTAGTGTGTGTAACAGGGAGGTAGGTAGGTGTGTGCCTGTGTAACAGGGAGGGAGGTAGGTAGGTGGATCTCTCTCAACTGTCCCTGATTTTCTGGGACATTCCTGATTTTGACTGAAATTTTAGCTCTGTCCCTCTTAATCCCACCTAAAAGTGCTGACTTTTGGAAAAAAGGTGATGAATTACACTTAAATAATAAGAAATACAGACTTCTTTTAATTTAGAAAAATGCATATTCACTCATGGTCTGTTATTCTGTCAGTGACTCAATTTAATTGTCCTAACATATGAAAAGTGTCCCTGATTGTTTCTGGATTTGTCCATTTTTGGTTGAGAGCTATAGGTAGCATGTGTGTGTGTGTGTGTGTGTGTGTGTGTGTGTGTGTGTGTGTGTGTGTGTGTGAGTGTTAAGAGGTAGGGTAGGTAGCATACCTCTCAACTGTACAGATTCTTGCCCCATATTTTTTTAAAAAGGACTGAAGTTTCAGACCGCATATCCTTTGGCATACAACGCTTAAACAGAGATTGTTTTAATTGGTTCCGTATAAACAATATTTTTTCTGCCTTAGTGGTCCCCAAAATTTTTCTATTTTTCACCACTCCCCAAGTGTAAAAAGGTTGAAAACCACTGCTTTAGACTATACGGGTTGTGTCTTGCCTAAGACGCAATAAATGACCAGTTTCCAAAAGCTGTGGCTCCCTCCCTTACCTATACTATGACTGCTGATTGGGTATTCCCGGAGACAGAAAATTAGCAGAGTACAGATTCTTCATGACTTTCTTGCCCAATAGCTAAGAAAGAGCATACTCAATCTGAATCAGTAAAACATGCATAACAGGCAATTTTATATCCCAAGAAACTGTATACAAAAACAGGGGGGACAAGAGGGTGGGTGCAGCAACTGCAGCAGTGAGGAATTCAAACATCTACTGCTATAGATACATACAACTTACATAGCTGTACTATGGCCATCATTTGTACTGCTGCAGAAACCTTTAGGCGATATCGATTGATTACTAAGGCTTATCCAGTCTGGAATGATATGGATCCGGGAACTGCTAGAAATGGTCCTAACAAAGCCTGTACTGGATCTAAAAAGGAATCTAATTTGTAAAGCCTTGTATCTATATGTACCTTAAGGACCATGTAGCTGCCTCCAGAATACTTCTAGACTCCTTCCCTTTTCAATAAGCCATTGAAGAAGACATGGATCTATTACAATGAGCCTATATACTGCCAGGAACTGGTTTACAATTGTGGGAAAAACAAAAGGCAATAGCTGATGACAGCCATCCGGAAATCATCTGTTTTGACACAGGCTGCCCTTTCTTTGTCATAACATCAGAAACAAATAGCTGATCAGATTTTCTAAAGAACTTAGTTGAGTCAAGACAGCACATGATCTGTCGAGGTTCAGCTAAAGTAGAAGCCCTTCGTCTTGGTTCTCAGTATCCAGACAGAATGCTGGGAGATTAATGGATTAATTCAAAGCATACTTCAAAACAATGTTGTTGTGGATGAAGGAGTTGTTCTTAATGTGACATTATCTTTATGAAAAATCCAATAGGGCTTATCCATCATGAGTGTCTGCAGTTCAAATACTTTTCTCGCAGATGATAAGAGAGCGATGAGAAGAACAGTTTTCAATGCAATAAACCTTAAGTCTTTTTGAAGAGCAGGTTCAAATGGAGATGTGGTTAACTTTTTCCAGCACAAAGTTAAGATCCCAGGATGAAGCAGCCTGCTTATGAGGAAATCTCTGGTGTAAAACTCCTCGTAAGAAACTATTTCATTAAAATGTAGACAAAAGTGAGGAATTCATGGGCAGATATGATGAAATGGATGCGAGATGTACTTTGACAGAGGAGTAAGAGAGGCAGGAAAATAGTAACTCATACAACTATTGGATCCCTGATAGGGCTGTGGTTATTGGATAGGCACCAATTAAAATATCTTTTCAATTTGCCAATATGAAAGATTTTCTTGCCTTGTTTAGCACCTGCAGTATGTCCTCTTTAAACAAGTGCCTGAAAGGAATCATCCAGGCAGTTAGTTGAAGATGTTTGACAGTGGGGTGCATCAAACTCCCCCTTGTCTTGTGTAAGAATGTCCAGTGTGAGGAAGTTTTGATAATTGCCATTGTCCAACTCTACAGAAAGGAGAACCAGTGTTGCCTGGGCCAAAAGGGAGTCACTGCAATGACTTTGAAGAGCTTTTCTGAATTTTCAGAATTATTCTGGGTATCAGTAACAATGGTGAAAATACACAAAGGAACATTTCTGTCCATGGGAATGAATATGCATGTTTTCCAGGATTGCTTTTTTCAGTTGTCTGTTTTGAAAGGAGACAATCAGATCTACCTGAGGTGTTCCCCATAAATTAATAAATTCCTGGAAGACCCCCTCATTTAATGTCCATTTTAATGGTCTGTCCTGGTCCTGCTCAGCTTGTCAGCCACTATGTTTTGCTCTGACATAAGGAGTGCTGTAAAAATATCTCTCAAGCTATCACAGCCAGTCTTCACAGAGGATACAACCTGGTGCCTCCTTGATTATGTACCACATCACGTTGGTGCTGTCTGCAAACATGTGAAAAGGTCCCAGGGACCACAGATGATGAGATTTTAAGGCACAGATAACAATCCATATCTCTTAGACGCTGATGTGATTTGGTCTATCGGAGGGGTTCCACAGGCCTTGCACCTTTACCCTCTGTGAAACTGCTCTCGGGCAAAATCTGAAGCACCTGAAGCTACAGACTGGTGTGTAGGTAGATGAAAAAATGGGAGACCTGGATTTGCTTTTATCCGTATTTTCCACCAGTGCAGTTCCTTTCTTACAAAGCCCAAGATTGGAATCTGAAATTCCAGAGGGTGCAAATGTCTGGTCCATATTTTTCAGAAACCATTGAGTCTTTCTCATGTGTAACCTTGCAAGAGGTATCATGTGAATCATACAAGCTTTGAATCCCAGAATCCTGAGATACACTCTCTGACTCAAGTCTGAAGACTAATTTGAGGTGCTCAGGAAAGTTTCCAGATACATATCCAACTTCTTCTGTGTCACAAAGGTCTTTTGCTGCAAAATGACTGATGGTCTAGAAAGTCAATCCTATGTGACGGTGTCAAGGAGGATTTCTGAAGAATTGTCTGGAACTCTAGATGTAACGACTCTTGGCATATGGGAAAAGAGTCTGCAAAGATGAAGAAGTCAGTCATACAAATAAATAAGGAAATAAGTGAACATCATTCAGTCTGCAATGAGCTATGACTGGAGCTAGACACTTTGTAAACATCCTTGGAACTGTAGATAACTCAAACAGTAATACAGAGAATTGAAAATGTGACCCACTTGAAGAAAACCTGAGAAATTTCCCTGAAACCTTTGGCTATGGGGATGTGACAGCATGCATCTTTTAGATTTAATATTACCATAAAGCTTTCCTGAGAAATAAGAGGCAACAGATTTTGAAGGGTCAACATCATGAATTGTGCAGCAGCTTTCACATACAGTTTTCAAAAGGAAAGATCTAGAACTGTTCGCCAAGAAGACTCTTTCCTTGGTACTAGAAACATTCTTTAACTGAAGCCTTTGCCCATTTAATTTAATGGCATTAATTCTATGACTCCTAGGGTGAGTAAATGGTGAACAACCTGAGGAAAAAATTCTGTTTGGTTTGGAAGGTGTGGAGGAACTCCCCTGAAAAAGGATATTTGTACCCAGTGCCAACTGCATCCCTCCTGAACTGATTTTAACACCCAAGAGTCCAAAGCAATTTGTTGCCAAAAGAGAATGTATCAGTTTCTCAGATAGATAAGGGCTGGAGGTGTGGAGGGTGGGAGAAAGAATACTGGTATAGTAATTCTGTAGTAGTAGACTGTCCCTTTTTTAGGAAGTAGTAGACTGTCCCTTTTTTAGGAAAGGATTCTTGTTTCTTGCTGTTTCCCAGCTGCTGTTGGCGGAACAAGCAGGGATTGTTTGTTTTGTTTCTTATATAGGAAAGAGGATCTGGAAGATTTGTAAAAGTGTGTGTGTGTGTGTGTGTGTGGGGGGGCTGAAAAATCTTGTAAACTTCTTGCATTCTCTCTCTCTCATCAAATTGTTTAAGAACCTGAGTAGCAGATAAGCCAAATAAAGCCTCATTACCTAAAGTTGAATTTAAAATTTCAGACTTTACCTCATCAGGAAGTTTTTGATTACTTACCCAGGGATATCTTCTCCTTACTGTAGAAGTAGCAATGGCCCTAGAGTATCTGCACAATCATGCAC
Organism: Protopterus annectens; assembly: GCF_019279795.1. Taxonomy (NCBI): domain Eukaryota; kingdom Metazoa; phylum Chordata; order Ceratodontiformes; family Protopteridae; genus Protopterus; species Protopterus annectens. Next base: position 843,939,258 of record NC_056732.1, read on the forward strand.
ACTCCTCAAGGCTTGTTTTGACACTTAATCGCCAAAAAAGATGGAATATGGGTAGGCACTACCTCCAGGGGGAAATGTAGTGGATAATTCTCTCAAACTGTCAGTGCAAAACACACACACACATTCACATAGGAGTCTGACAGTTAAGAATTCTATTTGTCATAGTGGAAGGAGAAACTATTCTCTTATCAAATTTACCCAATATCTTTCCTTCCATGTGCACTGGGGGAAGGACTGAAGGAAACAAAGAGCCTGTTACCCAGCTGGTGAAGATGTGGATATGGCCACAGGGTAAGACCTGAGGTGGGAAAAGAAATGCTTGTTTGGGAAACTTTATAATGCCTATCTGCTTTTTTGTGAATGGAATGCTGAGAATCAGTTTTGTTACAGGCAGCATTAAATACATTCAAGGCAGGCACTAAAGAGGAATGGGAGTGGAATGAGGCATATCTACCTGTAACATAACATATATCATAACATCTCCTTAGTTCAGGGGAAACAGTGATTTGATTCCGTAAAAAAAAAAAAAAAAAAAAAAAAAAAACATTCATCTTGGCTATTATGAGAAAAGGAAAATCCTCTAAAGAAGGTTGTGAGGGAATCTGGGAACTGAGCTTAGGAATCTGGAGGAGAAGCAGACCTGCCTTTGTCTATGTCAGAATACTTTGACATATCTTCCTCAGGAAAGTTTCTGCTGACCTCTTTTTGAGGTAAAGATTTCTGAAAACAAGCTGGTAACAGCTTATTAGCTAAGGTAAGAAAATAAACTTTTCCAACAAACACCATGTCTTCAGATGAACAATTTTTAACCTTTTGCTTTTTTTCTTTACAGGTATAGCCAATGACTGACTCAGAGAAGGTACTTCTGCCCTTTCAAGAGGTCTCTTTCCCCAGCTGTATCAAGCACCTTTCCCTGGTGTGTCTCAATGACCCAGAAAAGATGGTTTTCCCATCCCAGGATCGGACACTGGAACAGCAGAGGAGGATGAAGCTGGTCCACAGTTTGTGGTGGCTGAAAGGACTGCACCAGAGGAAGCAGGACAGGTAGGTGAGTGGTCTGAGAAACGACTAATGGCCACAGCAGAGTCACCCACCATAGACTGAGGCATTAACTGAGCCAGTGGAGTCAGCAAGGATTCATAGTTTCATAGGTAGGTACCAGGCTATTGGCCCTAGGGTCTATAAGCCTAACCAAATTGTACCCTGGCTTTTGCCACCCAAGAAAATTATTTTCTTGTGCCCCTGTCAAGCAGAGCCACAGAAGTGATCCCCGGGGTAAATTTCCTATCTCCCATCCAATCATCAAGATTTTTCTTGAAAAGTGCTAATGAGGAGCTTTGTTTGATATAGATAGGTAGTTTGTTCCAGAGTATGAGAAGTCTCTGGGACAGGAATCTATCCCTCCAGCATATTCTGTTTATTGTGGTGACAAGGTTTAGGTCCCTAGAATGTGTAGCTCGGAGGGATTGGGATTTCTTTAAGTGGAGCATGTCCAACAGTTCTGGGTTTGACATAGCTTTGTATGTTAGGCAGAGATCCCTCTGAGTAGGCGATATGCGACCGAGTAAAGCTGGAGATTTTTGAGACAGTCTGCGTAGGGCATCTGTTTGAGGCCAGTAATCCTCTTCGTGAGGTATTTCTGTGGCCTTTCCAGTTGTTGTAGATGTCTTGTGAGGTACACACCAAAAGGGGTGTTGTACTCTATAATGGGTCTAATGAGTGATGAGTAGAGGGGAACAATGACCTCTTTTTTCCTGGATGAGAAACCTTTTGTGAAGAGGTGTGCCACATAGAAGGATTTCCTGACTATTGTGGCGATGTGATTATCAAAGGAGAGACTACTGTCCACCTGTGTCCGAAGGTCTCAACACACTTTTGGTGTTAAGTAGACTACCGCCTATGTGGTAGTTCATGGGTACAGAGTTTTTACCAAAAGGGATGACAATGCACTTTTTGGCATTGAGCTTGAGGCCATGGCTTTGACACCAGGCATCTGTCTCAGTGAGGCCCTTTAGTAGGATGTCCATATCGTTAGGAGTTTTGATTATGGTGCCTAGTTTACAGTCATCTGCAAACTTTGTTAGCCAAATATCTTCTGTGGTAGCCTGTACTTCAGAGAAGTAGATACCAAACAGAAGAGGACCTAGGACTGAAACCTGTGGTACTCCACTTGTCACTGGTCTGAAGTTGGATTTAGAGTCTGCTACTTTCACAGTGTGGGTTCTGTCAGGGAGCCAATTGGCAGCCCATTTTGTGACATAAGGATTTATACCTAGTTTAGTGAGTTTATGTATAATTCCAGAGTGGGGGATGGTGTCGAAAGACTTGGCGAGATCTAGATAGGCTGTATGAACCACCTTACCCTCATCTACAGCTTTGGTGACCGCCTCAAAGAAGTCTATCAGGTTTAGGAGACATGATCTGCCTTTTACAAACCCTAACTGGGTAGGGTCCAGAGTTTAGAGATTACCAATGTCATTGTTTATAAGTTCCATGATGATACATTCCACAGCCTTGCAGACCAGGCTCGTCAGGCTAATGGGGCGGTAGTTCCCGGGGTCCGTGGTGGCTCCCCCTTTGCGGAGTGGGATAACCGTTGCTGTGCGCCATTCAGTGGGCACAAAGCCTGAGGTGAGTCTATGATTGAACATGGTACTTAGGTGGGGTGCCAGTTAGTTCTGTAGTTCATGCAGAACACAGCCTGGGATGTTGTCAGGTCCCACGGATGCTGTGTTCTTGGCTCTGGAGAGTGTGCTTTTTACCTGTGCAGCCGTAATTACAGGAACTTTGCATTCTTCCGGTATAGAAATGGGCCATCTAGGGGATGAGAGAGGGGTAAAGTTAGCAGTGAACTTATCTGCCAGGATGTTGGCAATATCAGTTGGTTCTGTATATTTTGTGCCATTGTGCTGTAACTCAGAGCAGATCTGAGTGTTGCCTTTGAGATTCTTGACATAGCTATAGAATGCTTTGTGGTTGTCTTTAGAATCAGTGGCGATTTTGTTTTCGTAACTAGCTTTGGAGGATTTTATGAGGGATGTCAGCTTCTGCTTCTTACTGAGGCTGACCACGGAGTTCCTCCAATCATGGGATTTTACTCTTTTTTTGCAACAGTTTCTTTCTTCTGTTGTAGAGTTTATTTATGGCAGGGGAACACCAGATTGGCTTCCTTTTTTTGGAGGATAGCATCTTGGTTCTGTTAGGAACTGCACGATCCATGCACTCGTGTAAGTGCTTATAAAGTGCAATTGTACAGGATTCAGCAGTCGTACCTCTATTGTCCATCAGCATGGGAGTCGTGAAGTTGGCAACTTCTGTCTTAAGAAGTGTGAAGTTGGCTTTGGAGAAATTTTTTACGGTGGTTTCCCTAATGGGGGGTGGGGGTGGGATGTGGATGTCTAGGGTGATTTGCTTGTGGTCGAATCTGACCAATGAGGAACTGACCTCTGGTGTGGAACACCAGTTGCCCATGTTGGTAATGACCAGGTCTAGAATATTGCTGCCCCTGGTGGGGGTGTGGATAAGTTGATCCAAGGCATTGGAATTTATGAATTCCAGAAAACGTTGAGCACAAGAGTTGGTACATGAGTAGTTTTTCCTGTTAATGGTGGGGTAGTTGAAATTGCCCATTATTAGGGTGTTAGGTTGTACCCTAATATTTTCCAGTGTATCAAGAAATGAGCAGTGGGAATCCTGGGGCATGGTGGTTGATCTGCAGCAAGCTACAGTTCGGATTACGATCTTACCCAGAGTTAGTTGCACTTGGATAATCTCGGAAGCATTATGCTGAACAACTAGCCTGGAGGTGTGGATATCCTTAATGAATATGGACACGCCGCCGCCTTTAGTGCTTCGTTCCAGGTTAGGTGGCTGAAAAGTGTGGTATGAATTATAGCCTGGTAATGCAGGGGTGCTTTCTGGAGCCTTGAACCAGGTCTCTGTCACTGCACAGATGTCGATGTTCTCCATTTTAGGGAGTGCCTCGAGTGAGTGCATTTTGAGGTTTAGACTTCTAGCATTAAGTAGCATTACCCTCAGATTTTGCTTGCTTGTACCTGTTACAGTGGCAAATTTTTTATTTGAATCTTGCCTAAAAAAGGCACTATAGCGGTGGCAGGAGCCTTAGCCAGTATCCGGAATCCCAAGGGCAACAGGTGCAGGCCATCTCTGGCAAAGCATCGTTGTTTGTCGGTCATGTCATCCCAGGCAGACAGATACTGGATCCCCTTAGAATGACACCAGAAGCTTAGCCAATTGTTGAAGTCAATCATTTTGTCCTTGTACTGTGGTATTATTCTGGGTGATGGTAGGATGCTACTCAGGGCTAGGGTCATACCTGCCTGGGCTACAACAGTGGACAGCTCCTCCATGTCCCTTTTCATGTAGTCCAGGGAGGTACGTCTCAGGTCATTCACATCAACATGGACAATGACAGAGTCATATTTGTACTTGTTGTGGAATGAACTGAGTGCATGCGTTATGTGGCGGATCCAGGCACCTGACAGGCAGCTGACAGTAACTTTCTCCTTGTTTAGCCTGGTGAGTGGAACATCAGTGTGCCTGACTATAGAGTCACCTATGACTAGAGTGTTGGGTACGTTGTTATGTCTTATGGACTGTGGTTGAGTAGCACACTGAGTTTGTGGGCTATGTATCATTTGGGTTGTGTTGGGGGGTGGAGGTTGCTTGTGTTTCTGCTTTGGAGGTCCCTGTTGCTTGGGTAGATTTTTTTGAGAGCCTCCACGAATGTAGGTGTGTGTTTTGTGTTTCTGTGTGTGTGTTTTGGTGGTGTAGGTTTTGAGGGACTATGTGATGAGTGTGGTGTGGTGCAAGTGTTTACCTTCTCCTCTTGACTGTCTAATCCAGTCTTGGGTGAAGAGAGCTTTGCTTCCAGTTTGGCTATATAAGTGCATCTCTCACAGGTTGTAGTGTTGGGTGGTAGGAGGAGAGGGTTATCTGTGTACATGAGGCAATTGCTGCATTGCCCCAAGATGCCCAGATTCATCAGGTAGACAGGAGAAAACACCGGGAGCTGACCCTTAGACATGCCTGGATAGGTGCTTATTTATTAAGTACTAAAAACTGTTTTCCTCTAGACAAGTGAGGAAAGTTGAGTGCTGTAGTAATTTGTAGCTTATTTACTGCTTACAATGAGTTCTGAATAAGTGCTGAGCTCAAAGAAACAGATTTGAGTGCTAGAACTAGAAAACAGGCTAGTTCTAAGAAACAAAATTAAGCTAGAAGGCTTCCCTCCAACACAGAAAGGCTTGGGGGCTCATAAGCTTACAAACAGTCCTGGATACAGCAAATATGCATCTGGACTAGACGACTTACAGGAAAGGCAGGAAACAAGCTTAGAAAAAATTTTTTTTCCCTTTGGTAAGTTTTTTTTTTCTTTCTAGGTACAGCTGGAGACAGATCAGCAGGATTGAGGTAAGTATTCATGCTGTGACTGAGGAGAATGCTTAAGATGCAGTAAGCTTCACTGGAATGAGTCAGTCGGAAGGTAAGTTGTCAAACAGTGCTCACAAGTATAACACTTACACTCTCATAAAAAGTAATGTGTATCCAGCATGCTAAATTCCTGTCAGAAACATCTTCTCAAAAAATTTAGTTTGGCAGGTACATTGTCACATAGTGAACACAAGCACTAACATACCTCACAGTAACTCCTGTACAAATAAAACACTTCTCAACACTAAACTATTACATAAAAGCCAAAAAGTTCACATAACCAGTTGATTTTCTCAGTAAAATATCCAAAGCACAAAACAGTGGTTCCTGACAGGAAACTTCTTATATTACAAAGATACTAGACTTCTTAAAAGGTCAGCTCTTCTCCCATTATTGTGAAACAGAACTCACTATGTGTTGGAATACTTGTACACCCAGTAGTATTTCAGTTTGTGTGTATCTTCACTGATTGTTTTCTGCAGAGCACTGACCATAGATTCACGTCTGCTGAAATGGGAGAGATGCACATGTTCAGTTAAGGAGTTATTAAACCAGGATTGCCTTGGGTGCTCAAATTAATACAAACATTCAATAAAACACTAAAACAGACACACAATTTACCTCCAAAACCCAAGAAATATAACACCTGACACTGCTTTGCAACCACTTAAGTCAAAATGAAAATTAATTTATTCATAATTTAAGAAAACTTCTTTATCATGAACCAACACAAAATTACTATCAAAATGTTCATTTATGGTAGAGTTCATGCTTTCCAACAAAAATTAAACTCCTGCATATATTTATATATGCAGTGTGTGTGTGTGTGTCAGCAAGTTTACATATGTTAAGGGTTGCAAAGAATTTCAAAGGTCTTAGGAAAAAGGTGGTGCAGTTGTGATCAGCTGTGTATAAGTGGGAGGTGGAAGGCACTTAGCGATTTTTGCCTCTGAGAAGTGAATAGCATGATAGAGACTTTTGGCCAAAGTAAAAGAATCAGATTGATATTTATGGGAATCTTATTTATTTACCTTCTACTGACTGGGTTAGTCCCGTTAGGCTAGTAGCCCTTTTTTCAGGAGAAAACCAAGGTGATATTCATACTGACACATATTCTAGTTCCGCTACAAAGGGGACAGACCTGAGAATATGTCTATCAAAGCACATATGTCATTATCTGTATAACAGTGACCTCCACAAAAAAATGCACCTTTCTGTTCCATCTAACCATCATTCTATCCACCTTCTACAAATTCCTAGCTTTATTTTTCTCAAACATCTTTCACTGCAAGGTACTTTTAGCTTTGGATACCTTATCCCACTCCCTTATTCCCCCATTACAAAATACTGCTAATCAATAACCACCCAGTGGACTTCCCCAATAGACTCACCACCAACCCCACCAACTTCAGCAGATGATACAACAAACTAGCTTCCATTCTAAACTTCTCAAATTCCTCCACCACCCCCTAAATGTTTGTACACAGCATTATACAGAAGTTAACATATATGGATTCCCTTCACAAGCTCGAAGTTTCAAAATTTCGAACTGCAAATGATTGAGACCATAAGATCCAAGTTTTGAAACTTTGAATGTTTTCAATGGAGATGGACGTACAGTGTGGAATGGGAAATTTAACGTTTTCCTCAGTGTAGTGCGATCTTGGAGTTGGTATATTTATTTAGCAGCGGGTGGGGGGGTGCTTGTAAAGTAGATTCATATACACACACACACATACACACACACACACACATATATATATATATATATATACATATATATATATATATATATATATATATATATACACTCTTTCACAAAGATGATCCGAAAAGTTGACAGAAGTCACCTCTGTTGTGGCCTCCTCCTAAACCTATATTCCCATAAAAGTTTGGGTGGTGATGTGTTTATCTTTAGTCCTCCATAAAGTACTCTTATTCCTCTTCTAAAGTTTCTGCCTAGATCTATCCCCTCCAGTACACTACCCATAAAATCCTAATCCACAGTACCAACAGCTTTTGTTGCATCAAAACCACCACTCCCTCATTCCTATACTTTTACCACTCTGTCCATTCCACAAAATTAAGTACTAGACAAAACTGGGCTGTCAAATGTCTCCCTCCAACAAAACCCACTCATGAGAACCTAAACAAACCTGTGATACATCACCAATACAACGGTAAAGATCTTTGCGTCATCATTTATAAGTGAGACAAGTCTATAATGCATTACATCTTCAGCTTCTCCATTTCCTATTGGTAGGACAATTAATAATGCTTCCAAAATTATTTCAAATGCTTCCTGATACAAAAATATCCTCCGCTGATTCTTCACCTCTTTGGCCCTCTTTCTGTTCCCACCATCATCTTCTTCATTTTGTAAACCCTTCCAGGTTTCATAATCTCACATTTCATCATCAAATCCTTCTAAGATATCAAGGTCTGATCAGGTCTTTTTTGTCTTGCTTCCATCCTTCAGTAGCGATTGGTTCCTAACAGCACTTATTCTACTGAGCTCAGACTACTGTCAAGGTCTACACATCGAGTCTTTCTTACTCTGCTTGTAGTTCTCTTTCCCTTCACCCCAGACACGCATTTTCTTTGTAAATCTGTGCGTAAAACATGTTTATTTATCCTGTTTTCTGGACTCTCATTCCACCCCACCAACTCTGTTGCTCTCATTCACTTTTTCTGTTTATCACTCTTCACCCTTTACATAAAGCGTATGAACTTTTTTCCAGATCTTGAAACCCACCTCGTTTCTTTCCACATTAGCACAACCTCCACAATGCATTTACAGTAGTTATCTTGCCATCTCCACATAACTCAGCAGAAAAATCCTCTACACAAATATGCTGATATTGGTATTGTACGTACCTCCATTCCTGCAGATTTATGATTCATTTTGCAAAAATCAAATGCTTTGTGAGATATGAGCCTTGACCTATCTGGCCAAAACTATGAGCCATTTCATGCTGCAGATATGCAAACTGTGCTTTCAGGAATTCACCAGTATTTATGCCTCCTATGCCTTCCAGCACTGCAGTTAATCTTAAACATTAAGTTGTCTGCCACTTCACAGTTTTCCTCTTCTGCCTTGAGATTCTTTCACTTACCTAGTGCTTACTTGTTTCTCACCTCATATAGATCTTTGATTAATCTAGTGTTTTCCCAGATAGATCAGAAATCTGCAATCAGTTCCAAGGCTGACATATTTCTCTTCATGTTTTCTTTAGAAATTTGGCTTAAACAGAGCTACCATGTGTTTTTTTTTTTCATTCTTTCCTTCTTTTTAATCAAAATTATCAGTCTGAGCTGTTGTTTGACTCGGGAAAGGGGGGGGGTGCTGCCTTGAAATCCTGCTTTGCCTGCAGCTTTTGTCATTGTGTTAGTGTTGCTTTCATGGCTTATGTGCATGATGTCTGGATAAATTAGTACACTGTGATATTTTTTCTGAGAAGTCTACAAGCATTTCAAAGGTAACCTACATCCATACGCCTTGTCTCTTTCTAAAATAAATTTTGTGCTCATACGCTTTGGTGTTATTTAGTGTCAGGCTTACATTGCTAGGTTGCCTAGTTGCTAGTCTTTTTTTTAAGTTAACAACTAACAATGCTTAGAATCTGAATGCATTCCTCACCTAAAGAGTTACTGAGCTAGACCTTGTTCCAGCTTGCCCAAAAAAATGGTGGCTCTCAATATGACTTTGCTACTGAATATTAGTTTCAGAGTCATTTTACTTAGTTTACTAACCTATGCACACCAGGCCGGGTGCAGACTAGTGCTGGATGATTTCAATAATGTTAGCAGTCTATACTTTCTTTTCCTGTTTTCACCCAGTCAGTACTCTACCATTTTAGAGTGTACCTGCCAGAATAAGCACTGGCTACTCAAAATGGAATCATCATCATGATCATCATCGTCGTCCCCCTTTATCCTTTTTTCTACATGGGGCTGGGGTGTTGTGTGAACTCAAACCATCTTTCTCAATTCAGTGTCATTCTCCAATCTTCTTTGATGGTTATGCCGGACTGCTGCAGGTCTTCTCTCAAGCAAGCCATCCATTTCTTTGATGGAGGCCTTCATTTCTTATTGTCTTCTTACTCTCTCTCTCTCTCCTAAACCATCTTCAACAGGTCATCTGCTTTCTTGCAGATGTGCCGGAACCACCATAATCTGTTCTCTTTGAACTCCTCTGCAAAAGGAGCTATGTTGGCTTCTGTTCTTTTTTCTTCATCTGTCTCTCATTGTGTATCCTACCACCCATCTCAAAATCAGATGGGTGCAGCTTATTATATTTTGTCAATGTTGTTCTTCTTCTTTCGGCTTTTCCCGGTTAGGGGTCGCCACAGCGGAACTCCGGTCCGTTAATGATTGGCAGTAGATTTTTACTGTGCCGAGGTGCTAGCCCGACACCCAACCTTCAACGAAGGCAAGCCCATTCATGCATGTCTTTTGAACGCCACTCGACTGCGGGGAGGGCATGCAGATTCCACACAGAAAGCGCTCCAGCTGAGAATCGAACAGGAGAACCTCTACACCACCGCGGATTATATTATGTCAATAATCATTTGTTAATTTTTGCTCTGGTTACTATTACTGTACTGTATAGTAAGTTAGCTGTTTTTACAAGGCTAACATCAGGCATTCAGGCATCTATTATATATATATATATATATATATATATATATATTTTTTTTTTTTTTGCAGTCACATTAGTCATGCTTATTTTTCATGTTGTACATACTATTCTAGTCAAGTTTTTTGGCAATAAGGAATTTTATACCTGATACCTATTTTGTGTTATTTCATTGACCCTAACTTACTATCAATATTTTTTATACTTCCTTACAAACTTTTCTAGGTCTTACTGTGAAGACAAGGGTGCAGCCCATTACTAATTCACTTTCCAGTACTAAATATGCGGCAGTGTAAGAACCCCTGCATTTGCAAAGTCACAGGGGTAGACGCCACAAGTATGCCATAGTGGACACTCCTTGGTACTGTGCCCTGGTGCAGGTGAGGGACAAATCACTGAGCTGAGATAAAGTGACAAACTGAACTTTATCTAGTTGTTCTTCCTGTCACACCCACAAATTCCACTAAATAGCATGGAGGTATTTATGGGGACCTATCTCCTTTGCTGTCATATACGAAAATCTACATGAACATGGCGTGCAGTAACAATAAGCCTGAGACTGACTTGTTTTGTAATGACAGTGCATTCATAAAAAAGACCTAGATGGATGCAAATTTCGGTCCACATTTGCTAAAATCCACTGGCATATTGGAAAAAAAAGCCTGGACTATGACACAGACAATCAGATTATCATTAGAAGTTTGAGCACCTGATCGAGTCAGCAGTTAAGAGCAAAAGAGTGAAGAGGTTGTTCTTTCTCACAACTCTCAAGAAGGAGTGAGATGTCTGAATATGGCACATAAAACACACCAATTTCCCCAGTGAGGAATGGGGAACTTGTTCAAGATGACAGGGTCATTTGTGGGCTTATGTCAATCATGGATGTGAGTGACAGTGCTGTGTTAGGCCTACTGAACATTCTGGTAGAACGCTCACTGGGTATGCACAGTGTGTTAGGATCCTAACATGGAAGAAGCCCTGACCGCTGCTTTAATTTTGACGCTTCTCAGTAATTTCTCACCTTGCTGAAGGACAATGAATAGGCCAGCTGACTGAAAGGGGACAGATAGTCAGCAGGTAGAGGGGGGACTGTTAAAAATAAAGAAATACATAAAAGACAAACTAAATAAATAAAAACTTGAGTCTATATTTATCAACAGTCATATTGTCTTCCCACTGCCTTCATTTTCAGTACTCTACTTAGGCTAAGAAGAGGGGTGATTGCCATCTAATTTAGAAGTGTAGACCAAACCCAGCATTCATTCCAAGAGGATAAGGCTGGAAAAGAGAATGTCAGCTTCTGTGAATATGTAACATGCAGAAACAAATTTTGCATTTCTTTTCATCTACTACTTCCAAGATCAGCAAGTGGACCTTCCTACATGAGTTTACCAGTTTTCTTATTTTCTGTATGCGGCTTCTTGATGAGTTTAACATCCGGGTCAATGAATAGCTTTGATATCTGTTACTATAGGTTTTCCTCTGCATTATGAATGTATTCAGGTTTCCAGTTTATTCAGGTTACCTCTGTAATCTACCACGAGACATCGGCTGGTTTTGACCACCCAAACAGGCATGACAACAAAGTGGTAGAATCTGCTTCCTGGTCTGATCACTAACTATGGGGTTCTCTTATAGTAATTCACACTGATCTTAACGTGAAAATGTGCCAAACTATAAGTAATGAAAAACTAGTTATTTTTATTCTGCTTTCCTTCAGCTTGCTGGCACACTATTGATATGTTAGCTTCTAACTATGACAATTCAGTAGTTCTTCATTCGTAATGTGCAGACACAGGGTGTCAGCCATGACTCAGTTTTCAGCCCTATACTCTGAGATGGGTATAATTAAGGCTGAAGCCCTGATGGAGACACACTAGCTATGAAATGGCAGGCTTGAACTGGCCAAGCACTATGTTCAATACCAGAATGACATATCTCATACTACAGTGTTTCCTGGCCAGTAAGACTTTAGCAGTGGCAACTGACCAGATATTCTCGCTTGGATGGTTGATGGGCAATGCAGTACACACTGTCTAGCCAACCACAGGGCTTTTATATCACAACAACGTAATTCCACTGGTTGGCTGTTCAGTGACAAGGCTCCCACAATTAGATGAGTTACCTCCTTGTGTGACCATAGGCACTAAGGACAAAACTTTTCAACATGATTTAGAGAGAGTTTCATTACTGTGATTATGATGAGTTTAATCAGATTCAGGAGTCCTCCCTGAAGTCATTTTATTTCATTTTATTTTACACACTCACTAACCAGCTAAGTGCACTGGACACAAATTTCTCTTTTCAGGGATAACTTGGGAGTACTGTTTGGTCAAGTTACTTGTTCAAAGTCAAACAGTAGGCAAAAAGAAATGGAATAAATTGAGCGCCTTGTACCCTTGACTACAAGAAGTAGACTGATAACAGCTCAGAGCTTTAATTCTCTGCTGTAACTCCAGTCATCTACTTTTCCATCATTTTAAAGGGATGCTTTTTTGCCCTTGTGAAGAACTGGGAACCACGGGTCATGGGAGGGGAACTGTTAAAAATTTTAAAGACAACAGTGTGTTAGGATCCTAACATGGAAGAAGCCCTGACCGCTGCTTTAATTTTGACGCTTCTCAGTAATTTCTCACCTTGCTGAAGGACAATGAATAGGCCAGCTGACTGAAAGGGGACAGATAGTCAGCAGGTAGAGGGGGGACTGTTAAAAATAAAGAAATACATAAAAGACAAACTAAATAAATAAAAATCAACTCAAAAAGCCAAATGCAGTGCTGCTATCAGTTGAGGCAGGAGACTCACGTAAACATAAAAGAGAGCAATCCAAATCCAAGTGTGTGACCCTCCAGTGGCAATGAAACGAAAAGCAGAGATTCAAAGGAACTTCAAATAAGATGCATTCATAAAAAATAATAAAGTTTATTCCAATGAGTGGCTTTTCAAAGGCTTCTTCAGACTCTTAAAACAATGAATAAAACTGTTTTGAATCATTTTTAAACCATCCTTAAGCTTTATTGGACATTACAAATTGATATGTCACATGTTATCTTGTCTTAAAGGAACAGATACTCAAAAGTTAACATAGTTAAATGCAACAATATTTAGAAGGAATACTTCCAAATATACAATTAATGATCAGAATGTCCATGCAAATAAGTAAAAATATGCATATACCCTGATACATTCTAAAAATAAAAGGAGCATTGTGCTTGGTCCTATATCATTCTACAATCATTAAAAACTGTTGCTACATTCATTAAAATCCTGAACATTCTCTCTCCTCATGGTGTTAAAAACATTAAAATCCTTAGATAAACAGCAAGTTTTATCGCGTTTCAATATCTAGCATCTCTACTAAGATAGTGGTGTGTCGAATGCAACTTTGCATATATCAGGTTAAAAACTAATATAGCGAGAACTCTGTACTAAAATGTAAGCGTGCCTTTACCACAAAACAACATAGCGAATATAATGTATTTAGCGATGTGCCTCATCAAGGAGTCAGACCTCATCATATCGGTGAAAGGCTGTTGTCCAAGATTAAAAATTCCACAAATAGGAACCTCTTAGATTCCACGTAAAACAAACTGTTTACAAGTTGTAAAGTGCCGTGTGCTATAGGAACTCTGAATGCAATTGAGTACAACATAACTTCATGCGCTATGGTAACTCAACGTGCGGTGAGCAAGTTCTAAGCATCTAAGTACTGAACAACAGAAACAATGTTTAAATTTCTAAGAAAAAAAGGTGAGCCTATATTCGTGCTGTCCTGTGCCTAAAATAGACAGTATTTGTAAGCACGATTATGCCCTAGAAGCATATATTGATCACAAAGTGTCACTATTTAAAACAATGAAACGTGTACATATTAATGAGTACACTTATTAAAGTGTTCGCTGAACATATAACAACATTCTAAGTTAAAAAGGTCAAATGAAAAATGAGAAGAGATAAACAATCCGCAACAATACTAAGCCTGTACCTAATGATAAAACAAAACTATCTATTGATGTATGGGGTACCTAGCTCAGTCGTAAAATAAATTCCAGCTACAGTGAACAAATATATAGACGTATATGCATGCTTGTAGAATGTTGTTATATTTAGCACCAACTATGTACATGGAAGTAGTTGCTTTTTTACTAGTTAGGGACCCTATCATCTATGGAGCTTTATACTTAGGTATTATTATATGTGTGCTTTGTGCTAATTTCAAGCTTTATTGTGTCAATTTTTATGTGTTACGCCTAGCATTCCACTATTTATCTGTTTTTATCTTTTTATTTTGTATTAGTTAATGCCATCTCTGCCATGTTCAGCTTAACACTTTAATAAGTGTACTCATTAATATGTACACGTTTCATTGTTTTAAATAGTGACACTTTGTGATCAATATATGCTTCTAGGGCATAATCGTGCTTACAAATACTGTCTATTTTAGGCACAGGACAGCACTAATATAGGCTCACCTTTTTTCTTAGAAATTTAAACATTGTTTCTGTTGTTCAGTACTTAGATGCTTAGAACGTGCTCACCGCGTTGAGTTACCATAGCGCATGAAGTTATGTTGTACTCAATTGCATTCAGAGTTCCTATAGCACACGCACTTTACAACTTGTGAACAGTTTGTTTTACGTGGAATCTAAGAGGTTCCTATTTGTGGAATTTTTAATCTTGGACAACAGCCTTTCACCGATATGATGAGGTCTGACTCCTTGATGAGGCACATCGCAAATACATTATATTCGCTATGTTGTTTTGTGGTAAAGGTACGCTTACATTTTTAGTACAGAGTTCTCGCTATATTAGTTTTTTAACCTGATATATGCAAAGTTGCATTCGACACACCACTATCTTAGTAGAGATGCTAGATATTGAAACGCGATAAAACTTGCTGTTTATCTAAGGATTTTAATGTTTTTAACACCATGAGGAGAGAGAATGTTCAGGATTTTAATGAATGTAGCAACAGTTTTTTAATGATTGTAGAATGATATAGGACCAAGCACAATGCTCCTTTTATTTTTTAGAATGTATCAGGGTATATGCATATTTTTACTTATTTGCATGGACATTCTGATCATTAATTGTATATTTGGAAGTATTCCTTCTAAATATTGTTGCATTTAACTATGTTAACTTTTTTGAGTATCTGTTCCTTTAAGACAAGATAACATGTGACATATCAATTTGTAATGTCCAATAGGAAGCTTAAGGATGGTTTAAAAATGATTCAAACAGTTTTATTCATTGTTTTAAGAGTCTGAAGAAGCCTTTGGCGAAAGCGCTCACTCATTGGAATAAACTTTATTATTTTTTATGAATGCATCTTATTTGAAGTTCCTTTGAATCTCTGCTTTTCGTTTCATTGCCACTGGAGGGTCACACACTTGGATTTGGATTGCTAAATAAATAAAAACTTGAGTCTATATTTATCAACAGTCATATTGTCTTCCCACTGCCTTCATTTTCAGTACTCTACTTAGGCTAAGAAGAGGGGTGATTGCTATCTAATTTAGAAGTGTAGACCAAACCCAGCATTCATTCCAAGAGGATAAGGCTGCAAAAGAGAATGTTAGCTTCTGTGAGTATGTAACATGCAGAAACAAATTTTGCATTTCTTTTCATCTACTACTTCCAAGATCAGCAAGTGGACCTTCCTACATGAGTTTACCAGTTTTCTTATTTTCTGTATGCGGCTTCTTGATGAGTTTAACATCTGGGTCAATGAATAGCTTTGATATCTGTTACTATAGGTTTTCCTCTGCATTATGAATGTATTCAGGTTTCCAGTTTATTCAGGTTGTTACCTCTGCAATCTACCACATGAGACATAGGCTGGTTTTGACCACCCAAACAGGCATGCCAACAAAGTGGTAGAATCTGCTTCCTGGTCTGATCACTAACTATGGGGTTCTCTTATAGTAATCCACACTGATCTTAACGTGAAAATGTGCCAAACTATAAGTAATGAAAAAGTAGTTCTTTTTATTCTGCTTTCCTTCAGCTTGCTGGCACACTATTGATATGTTAGCTTCTAACTATGACAATTCAGTAGTTTTTCATTTGTAATGTGCAGACACAGGGTGTCAGCCATGACTCAGTTTTCAGCCCTATACTCTGAGATGGGTATAATTAAGGCTGAAGCCCTGATGGAGACACACTAGCTATGAAATGGCAGGCTTGAACTGGCCAAGCACTATGTTCAATACCAGAATGACATATCTCATACTACAGTGTTTCCTGGCCAGTAAGACTTTAGCAGTGGCAACTGACCAGATATTCTCGCTTGGATGGTTGATGGGCAATGCAGTACACACTGTCTAGCCAACCACAGGGCTTTTATATCACAACAACGTAATTCCACTGGTTGGCTGTTCAGTGACAAGGCTCCCACAATTAGATGAGTTACCTCCTTGTGTGACCATAGGCACTAAGGACAAAACTTTTCAACATGATTTAGAGAGAGTTTCATTACTGTGATTATGATGAGTTTTAATCAGATTCAGGAGTCCTCCCTGAAGTCATTTTATTTCATTTTTATTTTACACACTCATTAACCAGCTAAGTGCACTGGACACAAATTTCTCTTTTCAGGGATAACTTGGGAGTACTGTTTGGTCAAGTTACTTGTTCAAAGTCAAACAGTAGGCAAAAAGAAATGGAATAAATTGAGCGCCTTGTACCCTTGACTACAAGAAGTAGACTGATAACAGCTCAGAGCTTTAATTCTCTGCTGTAACTCCAGTCATCTACTTTTCCATCATTTTAAAGGGATGCTTTAATAATTTCTGTTCTCAACAATCTCTCTTTTTTTTGGAGATATGATGGGGAAGAAACTGGGAACATGTTTTGAAGGTGTGTAATGAGTTGGCAGATTTTAAAAAATTCCCTATTGGAGAAACAAATGTTTGTACCTAATGAAATGATTCTTTTGAGCTGGGACACAGGATCGGACTGAAATGCCTAGTCATAGTACGGCCTTACTAAATTTAATTAAGACCTGTCTGTCTATGTAAAATAAAATGTAAAATAAAATAAATAAAATAAATAAAATTCTACTAGCTGCCAAAAAAGTAACTACTAGAAAACTGAAATTAAAATCTAAACCAACTTATTTGAAGTACTGTATGCTGTAAAAGAGATAAAAGAACTGGAAGAGGGGTCATTAGAAAAGGGTAGGAGCAAATTACGTAGAAAGAATTGGAATTTGTGGGAATACTACATTCAGATTAATGTTCAGGAGTAGGAGTGAGGTTTAAGAGAAGGCAGGAACTGAGTGATGTATGCATGTCTGACTGAACATTTGTTATAAAGAAAGAGAAAATGTAATGTATAATGTATGTAAATAGAAAATGTTAATATGGTTAGTTTTCTTTTTTATTAATGTATGTGTGCTTATGTCTTAAGTGACAATTTAATAAAAGTGTTTAAAAAAAGAATCTTTCTTTTTGTCTGCAGTCATCTTGATAATTTTCACTTTAACATCCCTTTCTCAGGAAAGTTACTTTGAGGACAGTTTATGAGCAGTATGAATCATGGATCCTTATCAATCTGGTTTATACACTTGTCCTAGCATTAAGTCCCTCACATGGGCACTTAAAAAGGATCTTCTTATAGTGGCAGAGATCAACAAATCCATTCTGTTTTTCTCTTACTTAACTGATCTGTCTCTGCAGCCTTTATTACTTACCACTGTATCCTGCCTGAACATTAGATTATACTGCAATATCTTTCCTCTAACGTCTTACTGGTCTGCCAATTACCTGTCTGTCTGGACATTTCCAGAGAGTAATATCTGGACTTAAGATTTCTTATCTTTTTCAGCTGTAGAGTCACAGAGTTCAAACTTGGGTCTGCCATTGTTTACTGTGTTTATACTGTACTAAATGTATGCTGTCCCTATGTAATCTCATCAAAAAGAAAGTGTTTGGTTCGATTGCTATTCTGATGACATTCAGCTACATCTGCCCTTCATGTAGGAGAAAATGATGACTTGGAGTTCATCCATCAGTGATTACCATGTAATCTGTCGAAGGCTGACATCTCCAAAACTAAGTTCACACTGTTGTGGGATACTCTTCAAGCTTTTTCTGCTCATTTAATGCAATGTTATGTCTAAGATGGCAGTGAATTATAAAGTTTATATCTAAAGTTGAGATTTTTTGTTTTTTGCACGCTTGCAGGACTGAGCCTGAAGGCTTCTCTACCTGCATCCAGATGGCCCATTCCTTTTGCTATCATGGAAGCCAAAGATTCCCCAGCAGGCGACAGCCTTATATGGTCCATTTGTTCCTGCCTGGGAATCCCCATGAGCTCATGCAGACCAGGTTTGCTGGTCCTGTGGGATGGGCCTACCCTCTTCTCAGTAGAGGACTACCCCCTTGATGTGGCTTTTTTGAGCTCTGTTATAGCTGTCCTCAGAGGGTTCTCCTCCACTCACAGTACAACTGCACATCATAGCATTGGCTCGTCAGACCCATGCTCCACAGTATGGTAGATACTTAGAACTCCCAATAGGTTTTACCCACGTGACAAGTCAGAGCCATTTCTCTTCCTCTAGGATGGGCGAGCAGGCAGATGTCACTCACTCCCATCCTCCCCTGTGAGCTCCTATAGGTGCCCAAGTTGCTATTCAAAACTCAGATCATCGGTCATCTGTGACACAGTCATGGCTTTATCCCCCTATACCATGGAGCAGAGATAAAGTGAGAAATCTTGGATTAATCTATGACAACTGGCTGACATTTAAGGATCGGTTGTTACATCTTTATGTTATAAACTGAGGAACACTACGCACATTTATCTTATGGCACTGCGTACCAATCTGTCTGCAGATGTTCATGTATTGACCTCCTACCATCTAGACTATCCAAATTCCTTTTACCTGGGGCTTTCCAAAATGGAGACTACTTGGCTAGAGCTGTTTGAGAACTCTGTTGCACAGCTACTTACAGGTACACACTGTTACCAACATATTACACCTCTCTCATGCTCCAGAGACTGCTTTGGTCCCCACTCTTGTTATATATTAGATTTTGGTACTGACATGTTTTCACCCTACAAGACACAGATCCTTCTTACTACCAGAAAGAGTTGATCGTACCCTTCTGCACACCTCATGCACTGCGTGCTGCCCCATGGGATTGTTAGTGGTTCTGAAGGCATGGCTAAAAAGATCTGGTGCACAAATCTTTATGTACCAATATCCATGTCTTTAGAACATATGACCGTGGTGGATTCAAGACTGTTCTAATCTAGCCCACTTTAAATGGTGAAAACAAAAGAATGCCTGAGAGTCATGATCTTCCAACACACTCACTTTATTAATACTACTATTCTTTTGTCCCCACTTCAATGGAATTTCATCAGAACATTTAAATGTATCAGATTACAAATATTCAAATTCTCCCCCTCCTGTCACATGATACTGCTTTAAATGACCCCTAAAAACATCTTCTTGATCTTCCTTTTTCTGACAATCCAACACCATTGTGCTTTATTTTGTTGTTTCTTATTTCTGCAACTGTGTATTAAATTGCAAACAGTTGTAGTGCTTAAACACATCTATAAACTGAAGCTGAAGTTAATCTTCAACCTCTTCCTGCAGTCACTGCAGTTTGAACTTTGATTTGTGTTATCCATGCATTTGGATGCTCACTGACTTATGTGCATGTGCCTTTTAGAGCTGTATTACTGGGCCAGACTGTATGTTGTATCTGCCAGCATGGATGAGACTTGATTGATAATGCCCTCCATTCCACTTCTCTATATTCCCATTTCTTACTTTGTTTTGCTTTTCACATTACTCCTTGATAAATCACAACCTCCAAGTAATATATTGCAGCCTGTTCTTAACACCCAATCTGGAATGAACATCATGACGTCTGGAGCAGTATGTCAGGCTGCCATCTTGCATGAGCTGTTCAGTGCTCGCCTACAACATCCACACACCCACACCCAAACACACACACAGACACAACATATTACTTGGTACAAGCATCAACTTTAATAAAGAATTTTCTTTATAAAGATTTGAAACAGTGATGGTGACTGTATGTCTTTTTGCATCAAGTACATTTTCTATAAGTGTTAAAAACAATCCCCTCCCTATCCACCCATTATAGAGTCCAATAATAACCCAAACTCAGTCCTTTCACTGGTAAGCTGCGGTGGTGCAGCGGTAGCGTTGTTGCCTCACAGCAAGAGGTTCTCCCATTTGATTCTCGGCTGGAGCGCCTTCTGTGTGGAGTTTGCATGTCCTCCCTGCGGTCGAGTGGCATTCGAAAGACATGTGTGAATGGGCGTGCCTTCGTTGAAGGTTGGGCGTCGAGCTGGCACCTCGGCACCGTAAAAATCTACTGCCAATCATTAGCAGACTGGAGTTCCGCTGTGGCAACCTCTAACAGGGAAAAGCCGAAAGAACAACAACAATTAGGGATACACAATCCTCTTATCACAAGTAAGCAGTCCAAGTATTGATGATGAGGGTGCCACTTTCCATAATTCAAATGTATTACAAAATGCCAAGTGCACTTTTCCTCAAAAACAAAAAAGCCCTCTTTATCCCCCTAAAGCAGCAGTATCCCACCCTCACTCAAAACCTTGCACCATTACAGAGGTGGTATATAATCCTTCCAGAAAAGTAACCTCTCTACTAATCCCGGGTGTGACTAATTCCCAAGGAAAAAAGTACAGTTGTGTAAAATCTGACCATAACAGTAGATCTCCTTGTCTATGCTCCTGCGGTACTCATAACTGCAGGGATTTACTGCCATGGATATCCCAGCATCAGTACAGTATACCAATGCCTTTAGTACTTACAGGTGCTGTACGGCACATGTACTCTCTCTGTGCAAGGTGTAGGGCATAAAGCTGACGTAAAGACACATACTCGGAAGTGAAAAAAACCCAGGAGGAACAGAATGTCCCTAGAGACAAGGAAGAACATGTGCGAGACAAGGAAGAACATGTGCATCCAGAGGGAGAAAAGGGAGAAGAGCGTCTTGGCCAGAAGGCCAAGAAAGAACAGGCTAGAACAAAGGGGGCAGGAGGGAGAAAGCGAATACTGCAACAGCAAAGAGAAGGACTTCTACTGTTATGGTAAGATTTTACCCAATTGTACTATGTCCTTCCATAAGGGGGCAGGAGGGAGGAAGCAAATACTGCAACAGTTATGGTAAGATTTTACACAACTGTACTATGTCCTTCCATATCACTGCTGTAGTATTCATAACTGAAGGGAGAGTACAAAAGCTCAAGAGGAAACTCGGAAGGAGGACAGCACAGAAGAGCTCTACAGAAACCCATCCAGGATGCCCCAGCAAAGCCAGCTTTAGCCAAGGAAATAACATCCAATTTGTAATGCTTAGTGAAGGTATGAACAGAAGATCAAGTAGCAGCCTCAAGGATGGAAATGCTATCCAGCCCCTTGAAAAAGCCCCCGGTGGACACAACAGCCCTTGTAGAATGAGCCTTTACTGATGAGGAAAGACATTTATCATAAAATAATAGCAAAAAGTACTGGCTTTAGAAATTCAGGAAGAGATGGCTGCTTCAAGACACCTAAACCCAAAGACCTGGTATAAAAGGAAACAAAATGCTAAATAATATCTGAGCTGTCTATGCAAATCCAAGGTGTGACTACCAGTGCACAATTCTGTCCCAAAAATGTAATTTCAAGTGTATGAAAACCACTAAAGTACTAAATACAGTAAATTTTATCTTATGACTGGTAATTTTGAGATGGCTTTCTTTTTCCCCTTCACTGCTAGGTCACAGAACAATAGGCAACCTTCGACTTAAATTCTACTCTGCAGAGCTGCAGTTGTTTTACTATTGCCTGCTGATCGCACTAAAGGAATCCTTGATTGGTCCTGTTCCCCATTTTACCTTACCAGTAGTTCAAGCTTTAACCTAAAGAAAGTATTTTTGGCCACTCCTGGGGTAGGCACTTGCTCTAGTTTTATCTGCTGAATGAAGAGGGAGAATCCTTGGTTGGTCCTGACCCCTTCCCTCCCTTTTACTTTACTTGTTTTCAGTTAAAGCTAAAACTGCTGGTAAAGGCAATTTCTGGTCACTCCTGGGCACATCTATCAAGGCACTTGCTCTAGTTTTGCCTGCTTACTGCACAAAGGGAGCCACTGGTTGGTCCTGACCCCCTCCCCTCCAACTGTACTCTTCCTGCAGTTTAAACTTTAACCTAAAGAAAATAAAAGGAATTTCTGACTGCTCCTGGGCAAGCCTGTGAAGGTATGCATTCTTGTGTTCAGATTTATTACTGAAAGACTATTCTATGTTTTATAATAAGGCAGTAAAGACTCGAAGCTTGCTTACCCCTCGTCTTGGCAGAGTTTAATATTTCATATTCCTTACCAAAGGAAACAGGCTACATTTATTCAAGGGCCTGCAAAGGGACTCGGTCTCATTAGATTGTTAAATTAAAAGCTCACCTAGCACACTTGTTTCTGATCTTAAAGGTGAACACCCATAGCTGTAACAATGGAGGGAGCTTAGATATAGTTTGTCCCCCCCCCCTTTTTTGTCTGACCACCACTCTACTTAATCGAACCTCTGTAACACCTGCATCCACCATGTACACCTAAACTGACTGATTCTATCTGGGGGGAGGTGGGTCCTGCTTCTCTGCCGTTCCAGCCCAAATTCTCCAGCAACCCTTAGGTTCTCCAATTTATATATCCCAGTCTCAACCCTTTTCCTACTCACTTATGACCACCCAGTAAAGGTTCATAAAATTACACTACACTTGCATCCAATTTCCCCAACTACTTTAATGGGATATATTCCCACTCTAAACTTCCATCAAGTTTCACCACCATCCACCCTTAAATAAACCCACTAATAAACAACGCACCATTCACAAACCTTTTACATTCTCATATACACTTTCTAGTCCTGTAACAATATAAGAGAGTCCTGCTGCTTACTTTCAGAACTCCCTATCTAGCACCCCCATCCACTGGCAACGCTTCTCCATCTCGCCATTTTACTCATTCTCCCTACAACCAACATCTCTCAACCTTTCCTTCACTAGCTTAACACAACGCCTTACAATCACCCACTTGAACCCCAAGACCTACCCACTCTTTTGCACAATACATTTCCTGCCTACCACTCACTCATAACTCCAACTGCACACTCTCTTCACCTAATCATCTCCAAGCCTACCAAATCCCAAGAACCCCACCTCACACTTCCTAAACACCTCTATAAATTCACCCCTATCTTGCTCATATCCTCCTCATAGCTAACACTGGATCTAATCCAGGTCTTTCCCATCACATAAAACCCACAACTTTTCCCTACACTTTCATTCTGTCCTGTGCATTCATTAATCTCCAAAGCATCTCTACTAAACTTAAACCAAATACACACCTTCCTTACAACTAGGGTTGCTATCTTTTCAAATGCCCAAAGTGAGACATTTTTTGCAGAAATGTGAGATTTTACAGAGCAAAACATAACCATTATCAGTGCAAAGAACATAACTTCACTTTTTTTGCCCAAATCAAAGCTTATTCCTGTAGCATTTGAGTTGTTTATGCTATTTCATATAACATTTAGGTGTTCCAGATATAAAATAACAGTTTTATGCAACTACTAAAAAAAACTTTGGAAATATTTTTGTCCTAAAATCTCAGGACATTTGCGATTTTTAAGTTTTTTTCACAGGACACAACTGCCCAAAGAGGGACTGTAACCCTACTTACAACCCACATACCCAATATCACAGCAGTCAGTGAAATATGGCTCAAATGAACCAACCCCAATTTTCAGCACTTACTCCCCTCCTACAAATACCTCCCAAAACATGACACCTGGCAAAAGGCAAGGTGAGGGCGCTCTCACTCTTTATAAAAGTCACTTTAACCCAGCTATCATTGCTTAAGCAAGCACATTCTCAGACAGTGAACTCAAATGGATCCTTCTAAAATGTCCCTCCAGGAAAAGCAGTCACCTTCTAATAGCACTCACTTACCTTCTTCACCCTGCTTGTCTTTAATTTAAATTCCTTATTCTTACTATCACCTCAGCTTCCTGCAATTATAAAAATATCGTTATTATTGGTGGTTTTAATGTAAACTACCTAGGTCCCCTGAGAAATGACATTGCTGAATTCCTAGCCAATATCAACATTATACAGTTAATCAATAATGTTACCATGGACTCCTCACAACAAACACTCCCTCCTGGATCTGCTAATCAGTAACAATCCTACCACAATCTCAAAAACATCTGTTCTTCCACCCTCATTCAGTAACTACTCCCCAATAACCTCCCAAATTATCCATCGATCACCAAAACTGCCTCCAAACTAGTTACCTACAGACTCAGATCTACCACCAATACAGAAAACACATAGCGACTTTTGACTGGTCTCCCATTGCCAACTTACAGAACCCCAGCTTAACTGCAACAGCTCTTACACATACACTCCCTCATTGTTAAGCCAAATTCTTCCCTCTCACACAGAGCATTTTTCAAATATAACACAAACCACTGGCTAACCACTGAACTGAAAGCTCTACTCAGACTTAGGGAAATTTGTGTTTTCTTCATGCAGACAAAACCTCTCACCACAAAATTGCACTGCTAATACCTACATAACCTAGCTAAGCAAACCATACATAGGTGCAAAACCAGCTATTTCAAGTATAAACAATTTGCTCTGCTAGGCATATCCAAACACTTCTGACAGAAGTAAATATTCTCGCAGGCAGAAAATCCATAGACCTCACCTCATCCCCTATCATCATCCAGACCTCACAAGATTGACTCTCAACATCTGACTTTCTCAAGGAATTCAGCTACCTACCTAGTACCACAACCTTTACGTTTCCCCAACTCACCCAGCCTCCTCCTTTTATCTCCATTTTCTTTTTTAAGAAAATTACTCACAAAGACCTTGAACCTTTACTAGAAAATATACCCCTGGATTCACCCCAGTTGCACACAGCCTACTCCATTCATTTATCTCACTCTGCAAAGACTTCCTTGCCACTTCTCCATATTCATAACCTCTGCTTAATTCAAAACAGAATGTCAGATGTGGAAAACTGCAGCTGTCAAACCCCTTCACAAAAAGTTGCAGTGAGAAAATATCTCCTACTTCAATGTTATCTCCATCTTTCCTACACTTGGGAAAATGCTTGAAAAACTAATGTATAATCAACTGTCCACTTACATCCACCAGTACCGCCTCTTCTCTTAAACAGCACAGATTCTGGGCTGGCTGGAGCACAATGATAGTAATATGGTCATTTTCAAATTACACCCTTCTCAATATGGATAAAAGAAACCTTTCTGGAACACTCTTTATTGACTAGTACAGTGGTAGCGTTGTTATCTCACAGCAAGAGGTCCTCCCGTTTGATTCTCGGCTTGGCTTGGGAGTGCCTTCTGTGTGGAATCTGCATGTCTTCCCTGCGGTTGGGTAGCGTTCGAAAGACATGCGTGCGTAAATGGGCGTGCCTTCGTTGAAGGCTGGGCGTCAAGCTGGCACCTCGGCGTTTCGTAAAAATCTACCGCCAATCATTAGCGGACTGGAGTTCCGCTGTGGCGACCCCTTACTGGGAAAAAGCCGAAAAGACAAACAACAACTTTGATAAGGAGACTGGTAGTGGTCTGGCTTTGTTAAAGGTGGTGCAGTGGTGTTCTGGGGAATCGGGGTTAGCCCCAACACTGTTACCTGGTTCCAAGATTTTTTAACATACAGGTATTTCAGAGTCAAAATTGGCTTATCCCTATCACCTCCAACAGCTCTTACCAAAGGAGTGGCTCAGGGCTCCATACTCGCCCCACTGTTGTTTTCACTTTTTAATTAACAAACTACCCATCAACCTCCCTAACCTTCTTATCACTCTTTATGCAGATGACATTGTTATCCTTTGATCTAGTCATATTCAATTATAAAAACATAACTTAAATCTTACCTTCAGTATTTTAATTCTTAGCTAAAAAAAAAAAACATAAGTTACTCCTAAATGCCTCCAAAACCAACATTACGATATTTGGAATCTCACAAAAGCTAAAAAAATACACTCCTAAAAATTTCAACATCACATATCTAAATCATGCCCCAATAGAAACAACTATATCCTTTAAATACCTAAATTTATAAGTTTAAATACCTAGGTTTAGGGCTAGACCAGTTACTTAACTCTCAAAACTACACTGAACACACCAGGAAAAAGATCAATTTCCTTTTATCCTGGCCCAGGAAAATATCTCCATTTCTCTCCGGACCTGCTAGATCTGCAATAGGCAAAGGAGACCTCCTTTGCTCAACTTGCATTAAGGCTTCCCATCAGAGCCACTGCCTTTAAAAAACACTTATCCACTCTATAATACATTGAAAACAAAATCTGCTGATTTCCACCCCCCTCCCCAACCAGGAACACCAATGCAGTACCCTCTAACAAAAGCAGATGGCTACCAATCTCCTAGAGAGTTGAGCTCCTATGGTCTCTTCTTTTCAAACTACTTCAAGCAGGTGTCTTCCTGCCAAACTCCATAATAAAACTACCGCTAAACCTCTGCAACCGATTAACTTCCCCACTCCAGACCCCACCCCCAACCAAACTGCACTTACCAATCCTTCTTCATTATTACATTTAAACTTTGGTAATCACTTTCCATCATCCTAAAAAATGTCTGTAAATAAAAGTATAATCTACAGTAGAATAAGCCAAAAAAAAAAAAGAACAGCAAAAAGGTCACCAACCTATATTCATAACCTATAAACAACTTTTAAACCAATAAAGACTTTCATCACTGAAACCTATGAAAGTAGGCTGCAGCCCACAGGATAAGATCAGATGTTTACAGTAGCGCTAAGAAACTAGAAAAAAGGAGCAGACAGACAAAGGTATCAACAAGGTGCTCATGAAGACTGAGAAAGTTATATCCACTGAACAAAGTACGTGTGTTGCACAGAAACCTACAGGTTAACAAAGACTGAATCTCCTTAGCCGACACAATATTTTCTCTCTTTTTAGCCAGGTTGTTACTTTTGGCTCACAGCAACAAGCACACACTGAAGTACATTAATTCATACATGGTAAGCTATCTTTATTAGCAAATGATACCAACAATTCCCTTTCTTTACTATCCCTGCATGTCCAACAGTATCTAATTTGAAAGAAAAGTATACAGTTTGTATTTAAATTACTGTGAGGCTCCTGCCCATGCCTGTTTGAAAAAGCACCTGCAGCAGGAGGCTTTCTGAATGTATATATAACAGTGCAAAGTAAAGTGTGGGTGCTAGCATATATTTCAAGGCCAGACTAATAAATGGTCTATTTTCTGGCCCATGCACTTACACCCTCCATTAAGTAAAATCCCACTTTTTGGCTCTGCACTTGCTTTGTTCTATCATACTCTTCCTGCATCCAGGCAGGCTGCTCTTGTAGCAATTTAGCTTCTTTCCATTCACTGACCCTGTTATATGACCTGATGTATGGTTCAAATCTGTGTTCTTATTTTGCTCCTACATCAACTTAGTCAGCAGCTGAACACCCCCGATGACCAATTAGCACTACACCAAACATGCTCCCTATGTCTCTTAAGAAATACACTTCCACTAACTCTTATCTATTTTTGTCTTTTTGCTCAGCACAGACCATGTCTTCCACAATTTACTAGTCTTCACCAACTCCATATATACCAAAGGTGTTGTCCTGATGTCCTCTTTAGTCTGCAATATCTTTTCAAGCTGTGCATTTGGCCAGTGATCCACATCTTCCAACCCTGAATATGACACTTCTGTAGGAGCTTACACCTTTCCCTACTCCATGTTTCTCTACCAGTTTGAGACACTCAGCAGTACTTCTCACCTGTCTAACTGCTCTCCTTTTGTGATCTACAGTTTGTGTCTCTATTATCCTTTCCACCTGAACTTACTTTCCTTTCTCCTTTCCTTACCAGTTCCTACTCTACTTCCCATATTTTACTACAACATGCTATCTCCCTTCAACATCTCCCGGCTCTCTACCACGATTTCTCTCCCCGTTCTTCTTTCATCATCTTTCACATCAAATCTCTTCTGTATCTCCCTCTACCCAGCTACAATCCATACACTAGCATCTTACAATCACTTTTCATGTCAGTAATCCTACATCTTCTTCCTCAATCTTTCCCAATCTACCTCTGACTCAGCTTATCAACTAATTGTCTATTTCATCATCTACCATATCCGATGCATGATCTAACAATTTTTTCTGCTGGTACCTCTACCTACTTCCCTGGTGCTTCTTCTCAAACTTGTCTTTTACCTTGCTCCTTCTGCATTTTACTGTAACTATTACTTCCACCTACATGTTCCTCAAACACTTTTTTTACTCAACCCAAACTTTTTAAAAGTATGCTCTCAAAAATGACTCTCTCTTTCCTTTTCTTCCTCTTCCTTTATTTTGAAACACTGCTGTACTTGTATATTAGATTTTAATCATGACTTACAAAAATGTTATATCTAATGATATGTAATGATCTCTTTTGTAAAACTCTGTGTACTGTTTGCATTCATTTTGTTAAATTACTTAATGTCACTGTAATTCTTCTTACCTGCTTTTTGTACCTTTTGTATGTGTATTACACTTGACCTTTTCTCCCAGGCTGCAGATAAAAAAGGGGCAACTTATACAACGACGGATAATCCCAGTAAACAAATGCTACAAAAGAAATAAATAAATGCATAAATAGGGCTTTCTTTGATAGCACAAGATGTGATGTTGCACCACTGTGACCTACAACAAATATGCGATAACAATGGAACATAATGCCTTGTCTCTAGTTAGATCTCTGGTACTATCATTGGCAAGAGGCCTGACATCTGAGTTGACAGCTGTGCTAATCCCTTTTGGTAGCCTGTAATGCCATTTCAAAACTCTGGCCTGCAGTAATGCTATCTGTTATACTCTTTGGTAGTAAGATATTATGCTCTAAAAGCATTCTAACTTCACAATGCCATGTATGCAGCTGAATCACAGCTGTGATCTCCTTGTCAGTAATATGTTATACTCTTGCACCATTCCTTCCAATGGTAGTACTGCAGAGGAGGCGGACACATAACCGTGAGACAGCTGTGGTAATGACTAGCACTGTATTTGAGTTTGCCTGCTGTATGGAAGCACATTACTGATGAGGCAGCACAGCATCTATCTATCAGTCTGCATTCTAACATACGGCAGTGCCATTCATGAGGTTGTAAACATATGCCTAACTGATAACTGCTGCTGCTCCCTGTCAGCAACATATAGTGCTTTAGCATATTCTGACCTTGACGGGAAAAAATACACGAGTCATTTCTGAGGTACTTCTTTACCAGGAATGATGGATGAAAACCTGTGGAATAGCTCTGCTCCCGAATCATAGGAGAGGGTCACAGCAGCACTAAGTTATGGCACTTCTGTTAAACATACCAGTGAAGTAGCACTAGTTCAGCCATTTTTTTTCACTGCTGTCCTCCTTCCCTGTGAAGGCCACTGCTCGTGTGGTACAGTGTAGATAATGACATTTGGAGGAGCAAGGTTCCAAATAAGTAGTGTTGGCAAGCACCATTATCCATTCAGCAGCATATTCTTCATGAGTGTTACTTAGTCACTTATTGGATTAAATCTTCATTAGCTATCGTAATTTATTTTGCTACCAGAGATTTTTCATTTATAACAACTTTATCAAGAAGGGGTTTCATTAGAAAAATATCTGTTCCCCTTCTTTCTCAATAAATACATGTGCTTATGGTAGGTACACTGTTTTAAATTATTTATTTTCTCAGTGCTTATTTTCTTTGGTTCCTGAATATAACAGAAGTACTTGTGAATTTTGTTTAAAATTGAATAAAGTTATTAAGATAACGAGGTCAATGGCTCTACTATCTCGCAGGAGGAAAATGAACATGAAATACCGCAGAAGCGTTCTAAAAACAAGGGTTCTTTTTATTCTGCAGATCACACACACACCAGACAAAGAGAATGTGGGAGAGAAAAAAGACAGAAAAACCTGTTAACCAAGTTGAAACTGATGCAGGCTTTGAGAAGTATAAAAAATGTCAAGTTGTCCTCAAACTACCTAGAAAAGGTGGCAGTTGCCACCTTTAATTAATTTATTTACTTAAGTTTGTTTACTGGGGTAGAGCACTGATCAAATTTGATTATTTGCAGGCTCATCCTAGGTTACATACACAGCAACAACAGTAAAATTAGACAAAAAGTATAACTAAATTATACAATATAGAGATGTAACATAATGTAGATGTAAAAAAATATATCCACAGATTTACAAGAAGGTTTAAAGATAAGTAAGATCGCAAGTATGCAATGCATACTACAGGTGTGACAGGTAAGGGCAAAAACAACATACTCATACTTACAAGACTTAAAAAGAAGGAGGATCACAAGTATGCAATGCATAATACAGGTGTGACAGGTAAGGGTAAAAACAACATACTCATACTTGCAGGGCTTAAAAAGGAGGAGGATCACAAGTATGCAATGCATACTACAGATGTGACAGGTAAGGATAAAAACAACATACTCATACTTACAAGGCTTAAAAAGGAGGAGGATCACAAGTATGCAATGCATAATACAGGTGTGACAGGCAAGGGTAAAAACAATAGACTCATACTTAAAAGAAGGGTTAAAAAGAAGGAGGATCACAAGTATGCAATGTATAATACAGGTGTGACAGGTAAGGGTAAAAACAACATACTCATACTTACAAAGCTTAAAAACAAGTAGGATCATGACTATGCAATGCATAATACAGGTGTGACAGGCAAGGGTAAAAAAAGTACAGTTTTGTACCTACCATAAATGTAGATGTTCGAGTGTATACCCCTGCTGCAGTCATCACACTTGGGTTATCCTGCCGTTAGGCGGTCCCGCAGTCGGCCCGAATTCCAAAGTCTTGGTCCGGCGTCGGTTGCTGTCGCTTCTTCCCTGATGTCAGAGCGCCAGGGGTATATCAGAGGCATCCGACACCATTTTCTTCAGTTTTTCTTGCCCCAAATGTCAGGTGCCCCTAATAGGTAGGCAAAAAAAAATATATATATATATATATATATATATATATACATATAGCTATATGGAAAAATAAAACAAAACCCTTAGGCACAAGCAAATACACCACAGAGGTAGTATAGAATAGAGTGGTAGAGATAAGTTCAGCTAGTTCAGAGGGGATGGAGGGAGGGTAACCTGGACTGCATCAGGGTATACACTCGAACATCTACATTTATGGTAGGTACAAAACTGTACTATGTTCATCGTGTTACCCTGCTGCAATCATCACACTTGGGTAGAATCCCAAAGCTAAGGATGGGAGGTGAGTCAAACAGGGTTAGAGGAGGCTAGAAGGCCCTGCAAAACTGCAGTGGTGAAGCCAGCTCTAGTCGTAGAGTAAAGTGGTAAGTGGTAATGTTTGGTGAAGGTGTGTACTGAACTCCAAGTTGCAGCTTCCAGAATATCCTTGGTTGGCACCCCCCTGAGGAAGGCTGTAGAAGTAGCTGCTGCCCTGGTAGAGTGGGGCCTTATGGTAGCAGGAACTGGTTTTCCATGGTGGGTGTAGCAAAAACGTATCCAATGTCCTATCCATTTGGAAATGGTCTGTTTTGAGATAGCCTTTCCTTGTGATGCTGTAGCATAGGATACAAAAAGCTGGTCAGATTTTCTGAAAACCTTAGTTTTATCCAAGTAGTAACGTAGCTGCCTGTGAATGTCCAAGGAATGCAGGAGTCTTTCTCCTTTGTTCTGTGGATTTGGAAAGAAGGTAGGTAAATGGATGGTTTGATTTAGAGCCACACTGGATACCACCTTAGGCATAAAGGAGGGGTTAGTTCGTAGAGAAACTCTGTCTTGATGAAAAATGAGGAAAGGCTCTACCGCCATTAGTGCCTGAATCTCTGACACTCTTCTAGCTGAAGTAATGGTTAGCAGCAGGGCAGTCTTCCATGATATAAACTTTAAGTCAGCTGAGAAAGCTGGCTCAAAAGGAGGTAGCGTGAGTTTTTCCAGAACAAAGTTGAGGTCCCAAGTAGGTGCTGGTGCTCTCCTGGGAGGCCTAATGTTTTTGGCCCCTCTGAGAAACTGCCTTAGGAGTGGATGTGAAAATAAGGGAGGATCCGTGTTGTAGTGGGCAGAAATAGCTGAGGCGTGGATTTTAATAGA
The DNA here is from genome assembly GCF_019279795.1 of Protopterus annectens. Classification (NCBI taxonomy): domain Eukaryota; kingdom Metazoa; phylum Chordata; order Ceratodontiformes; family Protopteridae; genus Protopterus; species Protopterus annectens. The sequence continues at coordinate 843,971,541 of NC_056732.1, forward strand.
TGAAAAAGAAAGCCCTTTGTGTAACATCTCAGTTAAATATTGCAGAATCTGAGGTATGTCAGGCTGAAGGGTATTTTGGCCTTTAGCTTGGTTCCAGGCGCAAAACCTTTTCCATTTGTCTGAGTAGGCTTTCCTGGTGCTGGGCCTCCTGGCCTCCAGAATAACATCCATAACAGCTTGCGAGATAGGAGCTGGCTGGTTGCTTAGGTGATTTGCCATGCAGCCAAGTTTAAGGTTTTGAGCTGGCTGTTTAGAATCTGATTGTCTTGCTGTGTGAGCAGGTGGGTAATTTGTGGTAGAATCCATGGTGGGCCCTGGGCCATATTCCTTAATAGTGGGTACCAGTGCTGGCGTGGCCAGTCTGGGGCAATGAGTATCATTTGGGGTCTCTCCATCCTGACTTTCAGTAGCACCTTTGTGAGAAGGGGTAATGGAGGAAAGGCATATACTGTTAGCATTTTCCAACTGAATGAGAGTGCGTCCACTTTCCAAGCTTGATGGTGAAAAGTCCTTGTGCAAAATTTTGTTAGCTGATAGTTTTGATGGCTGATAAACAGGTCTATGTCTGGGAGCCCCCATTTTTGAGCTATCATTGCGAATACTTCTGGATCTAGTTTCCACTCGTGGGGATCCATGATGTTTCTGCTTAGGTCGTCTGCCAATGTGTTCTTTTTTCCTGGCAGGAATTCAGCTTGTAATTGAACTTGGTAAGCCAGTGCTGTGTTCCACAAGGTCATTGCTTGCCTGCATAGAGGGTAGGAGTGTGTACCCCCTTGTTTGTTTATGTACCACATTACTGTGGTGCTGTCTGTCCTTATGATAAGCTGTCCTGGATGTAAGAGGTCCTTGAAGGCTGTCAGAGCATTTTGTACAGCTAGCATTTCTTTTTTACTGATGTTCAGATTCCTTTGATCTGCTGTCCATAAACCTTGAATGCACCGTCCTGCCATGTGTGTCCCCCAGGCATAGTCCGATGCATCTCTTGTCATAGTTTGCCTGGCTGGGGGTAGGGTGAAAGGCTGACCCTTGTTGAGGTGACATGCCTGTGACCACCACAGAAACTTAAGGCAGAGAATGAGAGGTATCATTGTTTCCAAGCTGTGGCTGTGTTGATTCCATACACTTTTTAGGTACCATTGTAATTTCCTCATATGCAGTTTTGCAAATGGTATTAGTAGTATGCAAGATGCCATGAAGCCCAAGGCCTGCAGAATTTTTCTTGCAGGGAGTTGAGTCTTTGTTGCCATTATTCTGAAGTATTGAGTTAATTGTAGTTGTTTGTGTGGCGTCAGATAAGCCATCTGGGCCACTGTATTCAAGCTGGCACCCAGGAATGTCATATTTTGTGAGGGCACTAGTTTTGATTTATTTTCATTTACTGTGTACCCTAGGCAACTTAGAAGATGTTTTACAGAAGCCAGGTGTTGTAAGAGAATGTCCTTGCTTTCTGATTGGATGAGACAGTCATCCAGGTATGGGTATATTTGAATTCCTCTTTGTCTGCAGTGTGCAATTACTGGTGCCAGGCATTTTGTGAAGACCCTGGGTGCAGTAGATAAGCCAAAGGGCAGTGCAGATAATTGGTAATGGGTTGAACCTGCAATGAAACGGAGGTATCTTCTGCAATTTTGTCTGATAGGGACATGCAGGTATGCCTCCTTGAGGTCCAACGTTACTAGCCAAGCTTTCTTGCCCAACATGGGAAGAAGCTGCTGTAGTGTTAGCATCTTGAATTTGGGTACTTGCAAGAAGGTGTTTAAAATTGAAAGGTCCAGAATGGGTCTCCAAGCATTGTCCTTTCTGGGGACTAGAAAGAGCCTTGAGTAAAATCCTTGGCCTTGCTCCTGTGTAGGTACCAGTTGAATGGCTCTCATATCTATGAGAACTGTAATTTGTTTTTGTGCCTCTGCCCATTGATTTTGTGGCAGGTTTGGCATTCCTTTTATCCTTGGCAAGGTGTGGAAATGGAATCTGTATCCGTGTGAGATAATGTCTAGGACCCATTTGTCCTTTGTGATGATGCGCCAGCTGTCTGCAAAAAGTGCTAATTTTCCTCCCAAGGGAGCTGCCAAGAGAGTTTTGCTTGGCAGTTTGAGGTTTAAGTCATTGTGTTTGCTTTCTAGTAGTTTGGGACCTGTCTTCTCCTCCCTTCTGTGTTGCAGTGCCCCATTGGCGAGGTTTGTAAGGGATTTGTGCTTGTCCTCTGCCCCTTGGGTGCCTGTATTTACCCCTCTGTGGTCTGTCAGAAGCTGGCAAGAACCAATTTTTTGTTGGCCAATTTCTGCTGAAGCATGGGGGCTGTACCTGTAAGAAATCTTTGACGGTCTGCATAGATTTTGCCTTATCCTCCATTTTCTTTAAAACCTCCTCTGCTTTAACCCCAAATAAGACATCCTGCTGTAAGGGTGCATCCAGTAACTTTGCTTTAACATGATCAGGCAGAGATTGTTCCTTTAACCAAGCATGCCTACGTATAACAGACCCAGTAACAGCTGCTCTAGAGGAAGCTTCCAAGGCATCAAAACCACATTGTAAAGTATGTTTGCCCACCTGTTCAGCTGCATGCAACAGATCTTGCATTTCCTTGAATTCAGACTGTTGAGGGTGCGTGCCCATCTTTTGTTTTATTTGAGACATTAGGAATTGCTGGTATTTAAGCATGTGAAATTGACAATTTAGTGCTCTCATAGCTAGAGTAGCTGAGGTGTAAACCTTCTTCCCCCACCTATCTAGTGCTCTGGAGTCCCTTTCTGAGGGTACAGGATTTTTAGCCATAGAAGCCTTAGCCCCTTTGGGACCCTGGGAGATTGTCTCTGGATCAGCAACAGGGCTTTTGTAAAGGAATTTGTGTGAGTCAGGCATTCTATAGTATCTGTCTGGTTTGGCTGGAGCAGGAGGCAGAGAATCTGGATTTAGACTAGATTCTAAGAAAACATCATCCACAATGTCCAAAACTGGGGGGATAGCAAGTGGTCTGTGCTGGGGAAGTAAAAGAAACTCTCGGAGCCTTTTCTTAGAGTCGGAGTAGTCCTGACCTTCTCAGTGGAAATGTTCCCTAATGGTATGTAAGGTTTCCCCAAAGGAATAATCTTAAGGGGGAGAAGCTGAGGGAATGGAGTCTTCAGCATCAGAATCTTCATAAGGGGGAAAGGAGTAATCCTGTTCCTCAGAGGAGCCTGAGGAAACAGACACTTGATCAAAGGAGGCATAATCCTCCTCTTGTCTAGGCCTTTTGTCGGGGGGGGGGGTTGCGAACCCCTGATCAAAGAAATCCATTTTAAGCATCTGTTTCTTAGGCATAGGGCCTTGACCTGGAGACTGAGGTGTAGGCTTTTTTAGTTTTAGAGGAGTCTTAAGCTTAGCATAAGATTTTATGGTGAGAGTAGTCGGTCTAAAGACACCTTCAGAAACCGAAGGTGTTTCTACAGCACCGGCTTCCCCTACTGCAATGTTATCAGTAGAGCCTAAAGAAAATGGCTGCGTCGGCCTAGAACTCTCTGCTGGGGGATCCGAAGCAGTCTGGGGATCCAATTCAGCAGTAGCCAGGGGCTGCGTAGGCGCCTCACTGAAAACCGGAGAATCGGCGACCGGCCCGGCTGAGGCCTCGGAGTCTGGCTTAGATCTAGGCTGCCTGTCTTTATCTTTGCGTTTTTTATACACGCCGGTAGTCGGTTGCTCCAACGGCATAGGGTAATTAAATTTTCTACCGAAGTAGTGTCGTGCGAAATCAAAGCGTCGCTTTATAGTTCGCTTATTGAACCTAGCACAAAACCGACAACCAGTGACGTCGTGGTCTGGGCCTAGGCAAGGTATACAAAAAGAATGAAAGTCCTTAAGAGGTATTTGCTTCCCACAAGAAATGCAATTGTTAACTTTTTCTGACATCGGACTGAGGCAAGAAAAGGTTCCCCAACGGGGTACTTAGCATTGAAGACTTCGGACTGAAACTCGATTCGAAAATCTCAGGTGTCGGCCGACCGGCACTTGCGAACTGCTTTGGGCACCGCGCGGCAAGAAAGACTGAAGAAAATGGCGTTGGATGCCTCTGATATACCCCTGGCGCTCTGACGTCAGGGAAGAAGTGACAGCAACCGATGCCGGACCAAGACTTTGGAATTCGGGCCGACTGCGGGACCGCCTGACGGCAGGATAACCCAAGTGTGATGACTGCAGCAGGGTAACACAATGAACATCAATAGACTCATACTTACAAGAAGGGTTAAAAAGAAGGAGGATCATGAGTATGCAATGCATAATAACAGGTGTGACAGGTAAGGGTAAAAACAACATACTCATACTTACAAGGCTTAAAAACAAGGAGGATCATGACTATGCAATGCATAATACAGGTGTGACAGGCAAAGGTAAAAACAATAGACTCATACAAGAAGGGTTAAAAAGAAGTAGGATCAGGAGTTTACAGTGCGTAATAAATGTGCTATAAGTGACACGTCCCAGAAAGCCAGTGATAAAGACTCACCAAAATCAGCACAGGATGCGGTGTCTCACAAGATTACTTTACAAGCCAGGAGCTCAACACAGAGTAAAATGAATATAATACCTCACTTTGTTTCTCAGGTTTATAGGTAGACACTATGAAATCAGTGATTAGAACACTTTCAGCCTAACCCAGTACACCCAGCACCAAGAGATACCTCTTGCCTCAACGACAGACAGAATAATAAGCCTGGGAAGAATCTGTGAGTGTCCATTCGATTGTCTAGGTTAGTCTTGAATGTAGCTAGTTTTCCGGTTTTCTTAATATGCAGGAGTAATTTGCCCAATAGGTGGGAAATAATGCTTACATAAGAACCTATTATGCCAATGTGTCACATTCATTTAATGACTGAGATTAAGGTTCTTTGTAAGTGTGTTTGTGGAAAGTGCATTTGTGTTAGGAATTTACCATAATTTCAGATGTTTGAGTATGTTTGTTGTTTCAGACCTAATAAAAGGGATAATCCTGCCAGCAGATAGCCTACTTCCAGCCTGACGTCCAGATCTGTACCTTCCCCGTGGCTTCATCAGACTCCCTTCCACTTAGATATTAGGATGTGGGTGGTATAGGAAGGGCATCAGTTGATGCCATCTTTGGTTATGTCTTGTCCTGGATAGACAGGATGTTTGCCTCAGGTGCCACAGCACAGGTGGAGCAAAGAATAAGTAGGAGGTTACCTCCTAACTGGAGGCCCTGTCTCCCTTTCTGGGATTTATGCATGTTCAAGGAAATAGAGAACCCAGTAGAGAGATGATGGTATGGGACAAAGCAGTACAAGGCAACCAACCCCAGGATGCCCAAGAAGGATAAGAGAGGGGTTAGTTGGAGACAGCATGGTAAGCAAGAGTGAGTGCACATGAAATCCAAAATAATGGTAAGTTCTATACCATGTTCATTATACTATTCAAAGTTGCAGTCCTAATATACAAGATGAGCCTCAGAGACCTGGACCAGTGTGTTGCTGGTCTTGACCATGCTCCTTTGGAAAGCAACCTTTGCAGTACAGCAGAAGCAAACCTTGCATTTGCCCAGGATGCAGCAGCTAGGTTATAATGTGTTGAGAAGGTGTTGCTTGATGGCCAAGAAACATCTTCCAGACCTGATTGTCTACTAACCCCTCTGAGGAATAGTGCAATGGTTGCAGTAGCCATGGTTTGAGTGAGTTATACATGCTCTGACACAGGTTTCCCAAAGACTGAACAACAATGAACGATAGAGCACGCAAGCTAAAAGTCTATTTATTCACAGGCTTTCCCTCCCTGCCTTTTACAAATGACACAAACAGTTGATACGATTTTCTGATTTCATTAGTTTTGTACAAATAGAATCTCAATTGCCTATGCACATCCAAAACATACAATGTTTTCTGCCCTTGTTCTAGGATTTAGGGAAAAATTCAGGGAGGTGAATGGCCTGGTTACAAAAAAAAAAAAAAAGTCACTTACTAATTTTAGTATTTATGCCAAGGGCTGGTGCACAGACATACCCCTTTCCTTGTGAAAAAAACGGTCCCTGCAATTCTGAGTTTCTCCCTGCAGATACCACAACCATCATGACCAGCATTTTTCCAAGGTAATTGCTTCAAGGACAGCCATAACAGCTGATTCTCTAAAACAAAAATGATATCCCGTGATATAATCCCCCTTCTGGGTGGTCAAAGATGCACTACCCCTTGAGAATCCAGTGGAGAATCCAGAGGTAGACAGGCTGAGTCAGCAAAAGACCTTTAATGATGTACAGGATGGCTCTCTTTTGTAAATGTCTGACAGATAATTCAGGACCAGTGACCAATGAACTGTATTTGGCTTTTTGTTCCTAGAGAAGCACTAAAGAAAGATTATTTTCCATTTTGCTACATATGAATTCCTTGTGTCTACTTTCCTGGCCTCCCTTGTGACATTTAGTACACCCCTGAGAGCATCCACCTGGAAGGAATGAGTGTTAAATCATCCAAGCTGTCAGCCTTAGTGTGATCAGAATGAGGTGCATTAGGGCCCCCTTCAAGTGGTCCACAAGATAAGAAAGCATTTTTGTCTCTGTCTTTGCTAAGTTTAGCAGGACAGCAATCAAAACTGCCTGGATCATAAAAGGGCCATCACTTTAACTTCTGGACTCTCCTCCTTGATCTCCTGCAATGCTCTAGGGATCAGAAGTATAAGGAAGGAATGCATAGAGGAATACACCGGTCATATTCACAGAGAAGTCATCCACTTTCCAGGCTGCTGCAGCTGTTGTCCTACAGCAAAACTTTGTCAGTTGCCTATTTCACGAGAAAACAAAAATGCCTACTTTTGGCACACCCTACTTCCTGAACAGATCCACAAAGACTTCCCCTGTTCAGCATACAGTCATGGAGGTCTATCCGGAATCTGCTCAGCCTGTCTTTCAACCAACTGTCCTGTGATGAGATAAAGGTCATCCTGAGGGTCAGGCCCGACTCCATACCTGCAATGCAAATCTGCATAGGTTGAAAGAGTGGGTCCCTCTTTGCTTGTTGAAATACCTCATGTGGTGGTCATTTGCAAAGGTTTTGGAAGGTTAAGGCAACAGTCAGCATTTCTTTCCCAAGTATATGTTTCTTCCTCGTGCTCTCCTCTCAAGTGTTCTGGACTTTCAGTGATCTCATGGTCTAAAGAGTCTACAGAGAGCGTCTGAAACACTACCTTCTTTGCTGGAATCGAGTTCACCTTTGGGAGACCGAGAAAGAGACCAAGACCCTGACATAAAAACATACAAGGGTGAACTCCAAGGCTGGATCTTCTCCACTTAGGGATAAATGTGGATATCCTTCATCCTGCAAAAAGCTATTGCTGGAGTAAGGCACATTATAAGACTCTGGATACAGCAGAGAAGCCAAAGGGCATGGAGGTAAACTAGAAATAATATTTCACTGTTTAGTAAACAAAAGAGAAGAAATACCACTTTGGCCCACTAACTAAAAACACAAAGCCGCTGAAATACTGATTTATTGCACAAATATAGGTTTTAACAATTATTCAAGGTTTCATACTAACTTTCTTTATCAGGAGTTAAGTTACTGGTATTAGATACAATGCTTTGATACCTAACTGTACCTAGAAAGGGAAGTACATAATTTCTCTCTCACTGGCTAAAAAAAAAAAAAAACACATGAAAGTGCCAGTGCGGTGAAAAATGTTTGCAGCTCAGATGCTTAGCATGACAATTATACTTCAGAGACAGACAGAACGTGTTTCTGTGTGTACTTGTGAGAGAGAGAGAGCATGACAGACAGTCAAGAGACTATGTGAGCCTGAAACTTTAGACCAAGTTACTGCCGCCTACAAAACTGAATATAATCCCAGCACATTACATTAGAGTCAGTGTCATTTAGCAGAGAAGAAAACAGCTCAAATCAAAAACTCTTGAAACCTGATGGGAAAATAAATCATAATAAAAAGAGAGATGTGCAAACGGATTAATTAAATCCATAAAAGTAAACCAAGTTATAATTTGTAATGTGTTAATCTGTCTTAAAGTCTTTCCAGTGTCTCTTTTTCACTCCATGCTTGGAACCTTAAAACTTTCTGTGGGTCCTGGTAATGGAAATATTAAAGTAGATATCTGTTAGGTCTTTAGTAGCCAATAATGCCTCAGGAGATAACAATGGCAAAAGGTCTTTAACGATTAGCATTTTGAATTTTGGAATAACTAAGAAGTTGTTTAGAGGTGACAGGTCCAAAACAGACCTTAATGTGTCCACTTTTAGGGCAATGAGAACAGCCTTGAAAGAATCATGTGTTTCCTTTCCCTTCCTTCTCATATTCTCTCTCTCTATGGCCCGCTGGTATGGAAAAAAACCCTACAAACTTTAGGTTGCTTTGGAACTATAGTTTGTAGTTTTGTCTCAAGATATTTAAAACCCACTGGTATTGCCTGATGGTCTTCCACTCTCAGTTTTAGATGTCCTCCTGTCCTCCATGGAGGTGGACGGGGCTAGGCAGTATAGGTTAGGGGAGGATTGAGGCAGGATTTTTGGGAGGGAGGGGGACAGCTTTGCTGAGTCATGGACATGTGGCCTCCATAGATTTTGCATACCATTTCTTTGTGTACTAGACCTCTAACCCTTGCCAGGCTTGCCTTTGTCTTACCTGTGACAGAGAGAAAAGGAGCAATTCTCGCTGAATTTAAGTCTTTGTGAATGAAAAACTGCTGACTGACTGCATGGTCGTAACATTTTCCTCCAGTCATTTAAAGGTACCTTCCTTCCCAGGGGGTATGAAGAGGAGTTCCTTATCCAGGGGTGCATTTAGGAGCTCCAATTTCATATGAAGGAGTAGGGACTGAGTCCTCAGCCAGACATGTCTCTGAAGAACTGACCTTGCTGCTTTTATTCTGAGCAATGCATCCACAGAACCATATTCATACATTCTGGAATGCCACACAACCTGAGCTGATAGGTCTCATACTTCTAGTATATACGGTTTCAGACCCATATTAGTGATTGCCTCTGCTTCATACTGCATCTTCCCCAGCAGGAATTCCAGGTAGTTGAGCATGTGGATTTGGCAGTTTAGAGCTCTGAATGGCACACTATCCTCAGTTTCCAATCACTTCTCCAAATGTTACTTTTTTAAAATTCTTGCGCTTCACAGGAATTTTCCCATAGGCCTTGGATGATGCCATGGTGGCAATGAACCAGAGACCTGCCCTCTTAGAAGGTGCCTTGGCTGATGCCATGGTGGCACTGAACCAGACACATGCCTTCTTAGACACTGCATACTCCTAGAGACCTGCTAATCTATGCTCCAGTTTGAGGCAAAAAAGGCAATATGTGTAGAAACCTTTATGCAGAATCTGTTTTCCACAGTCTAAGTAGATGCTCTTTTTAACAACAATATCAGTCCCAGAGTTGCTATCAGACATTCTAGACTATAACTAATCTTCTACAATTTAGAAAAAAGACTCTCCTGTGGGGACATTATTCCTTCTCTGGAAGCATCCTGAGCTGTCTAACTGATGATGACAACACAACAGGCAATAATAACACTGTGTGGCAAGACAGAGCTGAACATGGTGCTAACTGATGCATCTCTTATGCCATCAGCATCCTGATGTTCAAGTGGGAATGCGTCGGGTGAGGCCACTGGGGAAAAGTACAGCAATGGAAGTCAGGCAGGAAGCAGGCTACTTGCAGGTAGAAAATTCCATTTATTAGGGCTGCAAAAGTAAACAGCATAATGAGCATCCCTTAGTTCTACAAACACACTGTAGATCTGGAAGAAATGTGTCTTTCATGGCAAGAAAGGCTAAATGTAAATTACTGCAGAGGGAGCTATAGGAAATGGAACACAGAGAGAGGGTGGCCAACTGATGTACACAACTAAGGGACATGAGGCTAGTTAAATTCTTTTAGTTAGGAGCTCCTGGAGTCTCTCCAGCTGAATGACATAATTCATCAGGTACATACCAAAGGAGTATTACATTCAGCATTGTGTCAGATAAGAGATGGCTACAATAAAAGTAAGACTTTTTGGACCCTGCATGAGATGCCCATGACTACTGGTGTGGCCAGATAGATGGATTTTTATCTACAATGGGAACATAATGATCAAATTGTAAACAAGTCATCCACAGTAGTACCTAGATTTCTAATAGGTTCATAAGTATGTACTACACACACTTATAGGCATAGCTGTGCAACCCAAATGTGGCTCACAAATTTGATTTATATTTGGAGTGATTTACTGACTGCCTGTTTCCATCAGAGACACAGGCACACCAGGGGTTAATTTCCGATTACACATCCACTGGTCCAAGTTCTGCTTAAACAGGGATAAAGAAGAACTCTGCTTCACATGGATGGGGAGTATGTTCCAGAGAATGGGAATTCTCTGAGAAACATATCTGTCTCTCCAACATGTCCTACTTATATTCCAAGCAAAAATGTTGATCTTTTAATGTAGCAGTTCTGATGTTACTTGTTTTGTGAATGTGCAAAAGGTTCATCAAAACAGGGTCCAGGGATACCTTATATACCACACAAAGATCACTTCTCAGAAGTCTGTATGATGCTGACTAAACAGACAGGGCTTTGAGGTGATCAGAGTAGGACATTTTATTTACTCCCTGTATTCTTTTTGTAAGGAACCTTTGTGGATGTTCCAGTTGCTGCAAGTGTCTGGTCAAGTACATACCAAAGGGGGCATTATACTCTATGATGGGTCTGTTGAGGGCAGAGTACAGTGGTAGGATGACCTTTCTGTACATTGATGCCAAGCCCTTTCTTATAAATTGAGCAGATGAGCAACATAGGAGAATTTCCTTCCTACCTTGGACACATTTTGGCCAAAGGCTAGGTTACTATCTACATAAGTTCCCAGATCCATGACTACTGAATCAACTTTTAGGGGTGTTTTATTTATAACATAGTTACCCGAGGTGGTCATCTTCCCAAAAGGTACTATAACACATCTCTTGCCATGATTTTGGCGCTAAGCATTTGTCTGTGTTAAACTTTTGTGTAGGGGTTCTCATCTTGGGAAAATCAACGACTGCTCCCAGTTTGCAATTATCTGCGAACTTGGTTAGCCACAGGCCTTTGACATTGGCTTTGACATCTGAGAAGTAGATGCCAAAGAGGAGCATGCCTAGCAGAGAGTACTGGGGTACTCTACTGGCTACTGGTCTCTTTGTGGAGATAGCCTTACTGATTCTAGCCTCCTGTTATAAAGGGTTTTTTTCTGTAAATTTGTTGACAATGCCCAAGTGAAATGTATCAAATACTTTAGCCAGATCTAAGCAGGCACTGTCTTCCCCTCATCCATTGTCCTTTTCAAAGAAATCCATCAGATTCAATAAGCATGACCTTCCTTTACCAAAGCCAAACTGGAATGCAGCCAAAGTCTGGAGGTCTCCTATGTCCTTGTTGATAAAGTTAACAATTCTTTCCATGGGTCTGCAAATAAGACTAGTCAGACTAACGGGTCTGTAGTTTACAGGAACAGTTAACAGTCCTCCCTTTTGAAAGGGGATGATCATCTCTGTCTCCAATTCTCATGACACAAGGCCTGTTTTAAGACTCTAGTTAAATAATGACTACAGGAGTCCTGGTAAGTCATATTTTAGACTGTTCAGGAGGCATCCTGGAATGCTATTGGGGCCCACTGAGGCTGTGTTCTTTCTTTAGCAAGCACAGCCAGTACATGCTCCCTAGCTATAATTGGAGGGTTATGTTAGATTATATTTTGGGGGGCATGACTGTGGATGAGAGAGGGGTAAAGTTGGAGCTAAATCTGTCTGCTAACAGGTTTGATACATCACCAGGCTCAGTAAATATGGCACCATTAACCACCAGCTCAGCACATTGCTGTGTGCTGCCCTGAAGGTTTCTGATACAGTTGAAGAAGGTCTTATAGTTGTCCTTCACCTGGGAGGCTATCCTGACCTCAAAGTTGGCTTTGCTTGACCTAATCAGCCCTCTTAGTCGATTTAGTTTGATGAGACAGTTTTTATCTTTATGGAAATTACCCTTCATGCTATTTGCCATCATTTTTTTTCCTTTTGTTTTATATCCTGTTTAATTTGGGATGCTATCAGGATGGCTGGTTCTGGTGCTAGTCTTGAGCTTACAGTGTTTTTCTTAAGGGATATGATGGGTACATACCAAAAGTGTCCAACTGTTCCATTCACATTTCTGTTTAATGAACATATTTCATATTAAACACAATGTTTATGTTGAAGCTATGCTGCTTGTTTTGCACTGGAAGTGCTAGTGATACTAACAGACAGCAAACATACTGATGTCATACTTTCTAAGCATTGTACTACCTACTTTCTAATGAAACATAAAGCTAACTGTAAACAGCAAACTGGATACTGGTAACATGCTAAATACGCTGTGTAAACTTAATTTAGGGCACGGTGAACAACTGACACCAAATATTACATTCTGAAACAGGAGGATAAACTAAAGACACTAACACCAAGCCCACTGAGATAGAGACAAAGTACCTTTTATTCACTCCACTGCCACAACACGGTTATGGGACTGAGCCCAAGACCACCTAAAGATCATCCGGGAGGTGGGAAAAGAAAGAGAATCGTACTGATGGTGCTCCCAACATAAGAGGAAGGTGTGAAGTTCTGCTGAACGAGCCAAACCCGCAGCCAATGTAGAGACATTACTAGATACTGACATCTAGTGTGGGGGTAAAGATAACAGCCACCAACACCTAATGTGTAGAAATGCATGAGTTGCATGCTTCACAGAAAAGAGGAAGAAAGGCACTGGAACACCACAAGTGAAAAGTGCCCCCCCCCCCCATTTGTCCCATGATGGCAACTTCAAATTTACTTACTCTTGGGGCCTCATACATGTAAAGAAAATGCAGGTGTGTGGTAACAGGAAGTTCAGATACTAGTAGTACAGGAAAAACAAAACATGTTTAAAAAGTCTTCTAATGATGACAATTTTTATTTCTCAGTACAAAGTCTGCAGCACAGAATGTTGAAAGGACAGTTGTGAAACAACTTGTCAAAACAGTAGATGCCCTACTTTTCACTGTTGTAGTATTCTTTACTAAAGGGATACTCTACCAAGGACAACTGTCAATCCAGATAACATAGCAAAGCCATAGGCCCTTACAGGTGCCATATATCAGATGTCTATCTCCTAAATCCAGGATGTGAGGTACTTTTTGTGATGTACGAGCAACTAATCCTCAGAACTGAACTGCCCCAAGAGAACAAGAGCAACCCAGGAGGAACAGAAAAGAAAAAAATGTACATCTAGAAAGGTGAGAAAGAATGGCACCTTGGCCAGAAGGTAAGAAAACTAACAAAGAAGGGGGAAGAAGGCAGGAATGGACTACTGCAACAGTGAAAAAAGTAGGATATCTACTGTTATGGTAAGGTCTTACACAACTGTTCTATAACCTTCCTAATCATTGTTGCAGTGCTCCTTAATAAAGGGAGAGTACAAAAGCTACTGTACAAGATGGGAGGAGCAAGCAACCAAAAACCCTCCAAAAACACATGTACAATTGCCCTGGCAAATCCAGCTCTGGTCTTAGAAATTTCAGCCAACTTGTATCAATTTGCAAAAGTATGTACAGAAAACCAAGTAGTAGCTTCCAAAATTGATCTAGCATCCAGAACAGGTTACCACCCTGGTAGAATGAGCATGAGCTGCAAAGGAAAGCTGCTTACCATGAAAAGAATAACAAAAGGAAATGGCCTTAGAAATCCAAAAGATGGTTTGCTTAGAGACAGCTAAACCCAATTTCTTGGAATGAAAGGAAACAAAAAGTTGCTCAGACTTATTATTTGTATAAAACTTGGGAAATAGGATCAGAGTGTCTATGCAAATCTAAAGTACAATCCCTCTTACCACTACTGTGAGGCAAAGGGAAAAGGAAGGAAGGTGAATGGACTGATTTAAGGACAAATCATTGATCACCTTTGGCATAAAAGAATGATTGGTGCGATGAGAAACTATCTCTTTGAAAAAAAGAAGAAAAAAGAGGGAACTGCCACAGATACTTTCCTGGCAGAAATTAACAGCAACCAACAAAACTGTCCTCCAAATACAAAACTGCAGAGTAAAAAAAGCTGCAGGTTCAAAATGAGGCTGATTCAACTTTTCCAGAACAAAATTAAGGTCCTGTGAATGCAGAACGGGCCTTCTTGAGGGTCTAATACAAATGGCACCTTTCAAAAATTGTTTTAACTTCAAATCTAGAGGCAAGTTGGGGATCCAAAGGCAGACAAGCAGAAATCACTGACGAATGAACTTTAACATGAGTATCAGCCCAGAACTGAGCAATTAACACAAATAAGAAAGAACAGCAGGAGTATCCATTAAAAGAGGCTACGCAAGAGACTCTTCTGCCAGAATCCAAATCAACAACTTCATCAGAAGAGTCGGAGTCCCTAAGTCTTTTAAACGAAGTAGAAGAAAAAATGAGCAAGCAGAAGGAACAGACAACCCTTGGAGGAAGGTTTACAGCTTTTTTCTTGAAAGGAATCTCTGTCCTTTCAAGCTTGGGGGGGCTGTCAGAGCCCTGTCTGACTTCAATAAGGAAACCAGGACCGTCTTCCCCAACAAGTATCTGGGGAATCTCTCAGGCCCTTCCAGGATAATCATCATTGGCTCCCCTTTTTCATACGTAGTGTATGTATGCTCAGCCTCGGTGGACATGTGAGTAACCAAACCTGTATTGACCTCCAACTGGATCATGACAGAGGGAGCTGGTGTCAAAACTGGATGGTCCTTGGGTTCTTCATCTGACACAACCAAGATGTCCAGTAGATGCCGGACAGTAGAAGTCTCTAAATGCACTTTTTTGGACTTCTTAAGAGGCCGCTGAATGTCTAGACAGGCAGATTCAGAAGCCACAGTTCCTTCTGCTAGTAACTTCAGATACTTCAAATAAACAAAGTGTGGACATACAGCTATGCAGGGTCCTTGGTACAAAAAGCCTAACAAACAGCACACTGAGTGTGACTGTCATCTGCACCTAATCAAAAAAGACATTTGTCATGTCAATCTTTATAGGAAATCTTCCTCTCACATTTCCCCTTCCTGCATGACATGAAAAATGGCAAACCCACAAAAAGAAAGCAGGAAAAGTGTCCAACCGTGCCATAGGCTTGGTACTTGAAGCAATGTGATGAACAACTTCACACGGAATTCAAGAAGCAGTGTTTGGACTTGTGGCAAAAATATTCTGAGGATTAGGCGATCATATGTCACTTATGGAACTTACATCCTGGACGTAGGACATATAGTTGGCATATTTCACCTGGAAAGGCCTAAGGCTTTGGTATGCTGGCTGGACTTGAAGCTATCCTCGATAGGATATTTCTTTAGTAAGGAATACTGCAAAAGTGATAAGGAAGGACATCTAGACTTACTCATCACTATTCATAGGATTGGCACATAACTAACAAAAGATCCTTATATACTTTGGTGTTATGCTGAACAGTATGTTTCCCTCTTAATGCACACTGATCAATGACATCATAAGTCTTTATTCATTTCTGAAAACACAGTAAATGTGTTTTCACTAATGACATTCTAGTGGCTGTCACTGATTTCATCCTGATAGTAATGAATTAAGGTTTCCCAAAATACATCACTACCATTCAGTCTCCATTCATTCAGGTGGCCTACATCCTCAGTAAAGGCTCCGAGTAGCCTCTAAGCACCATTAAGCTTGTCCACTATTACTGTCCACAGAAATAGTATCTAAGGTTCCGTCATCACACCTGTTTCAACTGTTATACCTGCCTTTAGTAAAAATAATAATCCTACACTTATTGTCCTTGTCTTAATGTGCTACTCACCTGAACATGTCTCTCAAGTGTACCTCATTACGAGGAACGTACCTCATTCGGGGTCTTAAAAAGTTCATGTTCCTCAAAGTTCCATGAAGTTCCACATTAAAAGGATCTGTAACACATTCAGTGTTGGGAATTTTTTAAGTGAAATCCATGGTAAATAGAAATAAATCATATTAATTCATTAAAAGATCTTCTTTATAAGTAAAACCAGCATATTTTAACCATCCTATGACCCTTCCTAGCTGAAGTTGTTAGTAAGCCATTAGTACGTGTTCCACATTTTGCCCATTTGTTCCACATTATGAGGGCTAGTGTTCCTCATTTTGGAGATGGAAGGTGAGAGCTATGCACCTGAAAGATGTCACGTATGCTACCTAGCAATCTAACACTTTGTGTTAATAAATAAAACTTGCTACAGAATCAGCCTATGGTCTCCTTTTCAAGGAAGGGTGCCTATTAGACTATCTCATTTATTCTGTTACATCCACATTATTTTTATTCCTATGTTCTGGGCTTCTATCACCTGGTCCTCAGGTCATCTAAGCCCCTATACATCCTTGCCAATTATTCCACTGTGATAAAGGCAATTTTCTTTCTGGCCTGTACTGGAGAAATGGGGGTGAAGTTCATCATATATGGTTCAGAGCTACAAAGAAGGTTCTAGGTTGGTAGGTTCATAGGTTGGTACTAGGCTATCAGCCCTAGGGCCTATACAAGCCTAGCCATAACAATTCCTTGGCTATTTCTTCCCACACTATTTACTTCCCTGGACCCCTGTCTAGCAGGGCGAATTACGTGATCCCCGGGGTGAATTTCCTTTCTCCCATCCAATCGTCAAGGTTTCTTTTGAAGAAGACCAAAGAGGCACTCTGACTGACATGTATGGGCAATCTATTCCAGAGTCTGGGGAGTCTCTGGGTCAGGAACCTATCCCTCCAGCATGTTTTGTTTATTGTGATGACAAGGTTTAGATCCCTGGAGCGTGTGGCTCTGAGGGATTGGGATTTCTTTAAGAGTAGCATGTCCAACAGCTCTGGGTTTGACATGGCCTTGTATGTTAAGCAAAGATCGCCTCTGAGTAGACGATATGCGACAGAGTATAGCTGGAGTTTTTTAAGGCGGTCAGCATAGGGCATCTGCTTTAGGCCTGTGATTTTTAGTGAGGTATTTCTGTGGCCTTTCCAGTTGTTGCAGATGTCTTGAGAGGTACATACCAAATGGGGCATTGTATTCTATAATGGGTCTAATGAGGGATGAGTACAGTGGGACAATGACCTCCTTTTTTCTGGATGAAAAGCCCTTAGTGATGAGGTGTGCCACATAGAAGGATTTCCTGACTGTTGTGGCGATGTGGTTATCGAAGGTGAGACCACTGTCCACCTGTGTCCCTAAGTCTCTTATCAAACTTTCGGTGTTTAGTGTACTGCCACCTATATGGTAATTAACAGATACATGTTTTTTCCCAAAGGGGATAACTATACAGTTCTTGGCATTGAGCTTGAGCCCATGGCTCTGGCACCAAGCATCTGTTTCTGTAAGGCCCTTTTGTAGAGTATCCACATCATTTGGGGATTCAATAATGGCTCCCAGTTTGCAGTCATCTGCAAACTTTGTTATCCAGAGTCCCTTAGTGTTGGCCTGTACTTCAGAGAAGTAGATGCCAAACAAGAGCGGTCCCAGGACTGAACCCTGAGGTACTCCACTTGTCTGGAGCTGGATTTGGAGTCGGCTACTTTTACAGTGTGGGTTCTACCAGTAAGCCAGTTAGCAACCCATTGGATGACGTAGGGATTAATGCCCAGCTTAGTAAGTTTATCTATGATTCCAGAGTGGGGGATGGTGTCAAAGGCCTTGGCAAGGTCTAGATAGGCTGTGTGGACCACCTTACCCTTGTCCATGGCTCTGGAGACTGATTCGAAGAAGTCAATCAAGTTCAGGAGACAAGATTGGCCCTTCACGAATCCAAACTGGGTGGGGTCCAGTGTTTGAAGGTTGCCAATGTCTTTGTTTATAAGTTCCATGATAATACGCTCCATGGCTTTGCATATAAGGCTTGTCAGACTGATGGGAAGGTAGTTTCCGGGATCCAAGGTGGATCCCCCCTTGTGGAGTGGGATAACTGTAGCTGTGCACCACTCAGTGGGCACGAAACCTGAGGTGAGGCTATGATTAAACATGACACTTAGGTGAGGTGCCAGTTCATATTGTAATTCATGTAGTACACAGCCCGGGATGTCATCTGGTCCCATGGATGCTGTATTCTTAGCTTTGGAGAGTACATTTTTTTACCTGTGTGGCCGTTATTACCGGAATTTGGCAATCTTCCGGTATTGAGATGGGCCATTTAGGGGGTGAGGGGGGTGAAGTTGGCACTGAATCGATCTGCCAGGTTATTGGCAATATCCTTGGGATCAGTATATTTAATGCCATTCTGTTTTAGCTCAGAGCAGATCTGAGCATTGCCATTTAGATTCTTGACATAGTTATAGAATGTCTTGTTGTTGTCTTTGGAATCTTTGGCAATTTTATTTTCGTAACTAGCTTTGGAGGATTTTATGAGGGATCTCAGTTTCTTACTGAGGCTGATAAGGAAGTTTTTTGCATCCTGGGATTTTCCTCTTTTCTGCAACAGTTTCTTCCTTATGTTGTAAAGTTTGTTTATGGCAGGGGACCACCAGATTGGCTTCTTTTTTTTTGGATGAGAGCATCTTGGTTCTATTTGGGATGGCACAATTTATGCATGAGTGGATTGTGCTCGTACAGTGCCTTAGTGTAGGATTCAGCAGTTGAACTTTCAGCTCCCGTCTGCATGGGTGTCATGAAGTTTGTCACTTCTGACTTGAGTAGCATGAAGTTGGCTTTGGAGAAGTTTTTTATGGAGGTTTCCTTACTGGGAGGTGGGGTGGGATGTGGATGTTAAGGGTGATTAGCTTATGGTCAGACGTGACTAACGAGGAGGTGACCATAGGTGTGGAGCATCGATTTCCCATGTTGGTAATGACCAGGTCTAGGATATTGGAGCCCCTGGTGGGACTATGGATTAGTTGATCCAGGGCGTTGGAATTTATGAATTCCAAGAACCGTTGGGCAAAGGTGTTGGTACATGAGTAGCTTTCCCAGTTAATGGCAGGGTAATTAAAATCACCCAGTATTAGGGTGTTTGGTTCTATCTTAATATTTTCCAGTATGTTTAGAAAGGTGTAGTGAGAATCTTGGGGTATGGTGGGGGATCTGTAGCAAGCTACAATTTGGATTGCAGTCTTATCTAGTGTTAGTTGCACCTGGAGAATTTCAGACGCATTGTGTTGGGCAACTAGTCTGGTGGTGTGAATATCCTTGGTGAATATTGACACTCCTCCACCTTTAGTGTTTCAGTCCTGCTTTGGTGGCCAAAAAGTGTGGTAAGAGTTGTAGCCTGGTATTGCAGGGGGGCTCTCTGGAGCCTTGAACCAGGTCTCAGTTACTGCACAGATATCGATGTTCTCCATTTTTAGGAGTGCCTTAAGAGAGTGCATTTTGAGGTTTAGACTTCTAGCATTGAGTAGCATTACCTTCAGAGTTTGCATGCTTGTACCGGTTACGGTGGTGGTTTTGTTCTTTGAACTTTGCCTAAAAAAGGCACTATAGGGGTGGCAAGAGCCTTAGCCAGTAACCTGAATCCCAGAGGCGACAGGTGCAGACCATCTCTGGCAAAGCATCGTGGTCTGTCAATCATGTTGTCCCAGGCAGACAGATACTGGATCCCCTTTGAATGACACCAGAAGCTTAGCCAAT
Source organism: Protopterus annectens (assembly GCF_019279795.1). Lineage (NCBI taxonomy): Eukaryota > Metazoa > Chordata > Ceratodontiformes > Protopteridae > Protopterus > Protopterus annectens. The sequence goes on from NC_056732.1 coordinate 843,991,117, forward strand.
TGTTGAAGTCAATCATTTTGTCCTTATATTGTGGTATCATTCTGGGCGAAGGCAGGATGCTACTCAGGGCTAGGGTCATACCTGCCTGGGCCACATGATCCGAGAGCTCTTCCATGTCTCTTTTCATGTAGTCCAGGGAGGTACTTCTCAAGTCATTCACTCCAACATGGACAATGACAGAGTCATATTTGTACTTGTTGTGGAGTGACTTGAGTGCATGTGTTATGTGGCGGATCCTGGCACCCGACAGGCAGCTGACTGTAATTTTCTTCTTGTTCAAACTGGTGAGAGGGACATCAGTGTGCTGGACTATAGAGTCACCTATGACTAAAGTGTTAGGTACATTGTCTTGCCTTAGGGGCTGTTGCTGGGTGGCACACAGGTGTTTTGAACTATGTGACACTTTGGTTGTGATTGGTGTTTGTTTGCGTTTCAGCTTCAGAGGTCCTTGTTGCTTGGGCAGGTTACAGTTAAGGGCCTCTGCATATGTGGATTTAGTGTTGCTATATGTGGGTGTTGGTGGTGTGGGTTTAGAAGGGCTATGTGTTGCTTGAGGTGTAGTGTGGGTGTTAACCTTCTCCTCTTGACTGTCTAGCACAATCTTGGGTGGAGAGAGCTTTGCTTCCATTTTGGCTATGTAAGTGCATCTCTCACAGGTTGTAGTGTTGGGTGGTAGGAGGAGAGGGTTGTCTGTGTACATGAGGCAATTGCTGCATTGCCCCAGTATGCCCAGATTCACCAGATGGACAGGAGAAATCACCGGAAGCTGACCCTTGGACATGCCTGGTTTGATGCTTTTTTTTTTTTTGAAAGTACAGGAGCTGTTTTCCCTTACCTTAGCAAGGTACTTTGCAATTATAGGCTGTTTAGTGCCTACTATTAATTTCTCCTTATTAACAAGGAGAGTTGAGTGCTTGTATCAGTTTAAGGCTTCCTAGTGCTTTCCAGCAGGTATTAGAGAAAGTGCTAGTCAAATGGATGCTTAAAAGTAAGATGAAAAAAATGCACAATGCAGTGTGCACTAGAGAAGGTAGACGTGAAAGTAGGTAACTTAAGTTTTACCTGTTTAAAAAGTTAAGGTTTAGTGGAGAGTTTAGTGGAGAGTTACTATTTTTAAAACAGCAAGATGGGTTCATTCTACTTCCCCATTTACTGCAAACTTTGGATGCAATCATAAGCCTGTATACAGTACTGCATGTGAAAAAGCCTATGCATTGTTCAGCTGTTTTTGCAATCTGTTAATGTGTGCACCTTTCTGGTTGCTATGCCCAAGTCTCCCCACCTGGGACCAGCCTGGTAGTGGTAACTCCCCAAACAGTCTTCCAGGAAGGAACAGCTTGACATTAGTAGCTCCTTCCTATCAAATGACCTTCATAATGCATCTAAACATGCCACAATAGCTTAATATACAGATGACTCTACACTCATCTGTACAGCAAAAAAATCTATCAACTTTACAGCTCACTCAAGAATCTTTCACCTCTACTGAAAACTCGCTCACCAGCTCCCAACTTCTCCTTAACCCATCAAAAACAAACTAACATTATTCACCTCAAAACAGCTTAACACCCAAAAAGACCTTTTCTCCATAACCTCTAAGAACAAGAAAAAAATGAAATAGTAACACAGTCTAAGTTGCTAGGGGATTACAATTGATGATCAAATGAAATCTGACTACTATATATCACAAGTTATAAAAAAAACAAAAACTATGCATTCTGTACAAGACCAAACATGCACTTACTGACACAACCAGGAGAAGCGTAGCTACATCCTTTCTTTTTCCTACCCTGCTAGCTTACAGTTTATCAGCAACATCTTCTAACTGCATTTCATTTAGTTGTGTAGCTTTTACCAGAACTTACATTTGTTGTACTATAAAAAAGTCATCAAATTAAAAAAATTCTACATTGTGCGGAATCTGCATGTCATCCCTGTCAAGTGAGTTTTAAAGACATGCGGGTAGGTGTGTGTGCATGTGCCTTCTGTGAAGGTTGGGCTGGCAACTCAACACCATAAAAACACCACTGCCAATCAATCTGCAAACTGGTGATCCACTGTGGTGACCCCTAACTGGAAAAAGCCAAAAGACATTGCTTTTGTACACTACAGAAATAGTAATGATTTGGTTAACTGTGTAAAAATTATTTTTCTGAAGGATCTCCTTTTGTCATATAACTCTGAACTAATAAAATGAGCCTAAGGTATATCACTGTCCATTAAAATTGCGTTCTATACTGAATACATGAACTGTTGCTAAACAAGAGCTTGATTTGCAGCATAAGCTGTCACACAAAAGAAAAGAGTTCATCTTTTAAAGATACTTGCCTAAGTGCAGTTATGAATATAAATATGCACCACACACAAACTTCAGTTTATGTAAACTGCTTTAACTTGCAAATGTAATTATTTAACTCGGCAAGTGAATTGATTCATTATGGACCCTTTACAGCAATAACACGAGATGTACACACACACATACATGAGTACACACAGAGTAGCCATTTCAAGCAGCATGCTTTTGTGGGTGTAAATAAATGTATCCAAGAAAAAAGCTCTCCAGACATGGAATGACTATACAACTAGCATACAGGCAATAACCAAATGTTAGG
>NC_056732.1:844001228-844063728 GCF_019279795.1 Protopterus annectens
ATGCACAAATGTCATTGATGGAAGTTCTGGAAAAAAAAAGCTGAGGAAGTAGCCATAGCTCTGATGTGACGTGTCCTAGGAGGTTTAGGTAATTCCAATCCTTTGGATGAGTAAATGAAGGAAATGCAGTTGGAAATCCATTTTGCCAAGGTAATTTTTGATACCACTTGTCCAAGTCTATTGGAGGAGAAGGCTACAAAAAAGTTGATCAGACTTCCTGGGTTGTATTGGTCCTGTGTAGGTAAATATGAAGTTGTCTACGAATGCCTAGAAGAGGAAAAACATACTCCCCTTTGTTAGAGAAATTGGGAAAGAACACTGGCAAGTGTGTGGATTGATTTATATTGTTCTTGGTACCTTAGGCATAAAGGATGGATTAGTGCATAAGGACAATCTATCTTTATAAAACAGAATGTAAGGAGGTTTAGAAGATAAAGCTTGTAGTTCGGAAATCCTCTTAGCGGAAGTCACAGCCACCAAAAGGCTGGTCTTCCATGACAGAAATTTCTTGTCACAAGTAGCTGCTGGTTCAAAGGGTCCCTGTGTCAAAGCCTGCAGCACAAGAGTAAGGTCCCATGGGGAGGGTGGATCCTTAATCGGGGCCATAATAAAAATACACCTTTCATGAAGAATTTGCATAGTTTAAAGCTGAACAGAGAATGTGACTGACTTGCTGTATGAAAATTGGAAACAGCAGCCAACTGCAACTTGATAGTGGAGAAACTAGCACCTTCGTCGAAAAGGGTACGGAGAAACAGTAACACGTCTGAAACAGATCCTGAAAAGGGGTCGATGTTCCTGCTTGTGGCCCAAATAACAAATCTCTTCCACTTACTGTTGTAGACTTTTCTGGTGGAAGCCTTTTGTGAGGCCAAAATAATTTTTTGACCAGCGACTTAAGCCTGGACTGTCTCACTAGGGTTGGAAGTGGAGGAACCAAGCAGTCAATTTTAGGGCTCGAAGGTTAGGATGTTGCATTCCTGATGGATGAGAAAGGAGGTCCTGACTTGGCTCCAGAATCCAAGAAGAATATTTCAGATGAGACCACAGAAAGGGGAACTACGACTGTCAAGGTCAGAAGGTGGCAATGAGGATGACTGAGCTCTTCAACCTGCTTGCCTTCTGAAGACATTTGGGGATGAGTGGGAGAGGAGGTTAAGCATACAGGAGATCCAGGGGCCAATCGTGGACTAGTGCCATCCCCAAGGGATCAGAGCAAAGAACTTGCTTGTTGAGGGGAGAGGCAAAGAGGTTGCAGCAAGGTTGACCCCCAGCTGCTGAAGATCGTGTTTGCTACTGATTAGTTGAGGGACCACTCATGCGGAATCAGGAGTGATCTGTTGAGTCTGTCCACCAGATCATTAGCTTTTCCCGGGATATGTTTTACAATTAGAAGGTGGTACAAAGATATTGCCCACTCCCACACTCTCATGGCCTCCTTGCACAGAGGGTAAGATTGGGTTCCTCCTTGCTTGTTGATGTACCAGACAACTGTCAGTATGTACAGCAATAGTTCCCAAGGGAAGAACATCCTGAAAGGCTTGCAACATTAGTAGGTCTGCTCTCATCTCTAGGACGCTGATATTCGACCTGGTCTCACACATGCCTTGGACCATCTTCCCCTTGTAATGCCCCACCACCACCCAAACTGGAAAGCATCCATGGTCACAGCGGCTATCAGATAGATGTTCAAAAACTGTCTACCTAGAATAACATTGTCTGACTGGATCCACCAACTGATGTGACACCTGCAGATAGGAGTCAATCTTATCCGAAGGGACAGGGGCTGAGACAGAATGGACCATTGTGTGGCTAGCATCCACGGTATAACCTGCATGAAAAACCTGGCTATGAAAACTAACAGAATCACTGCAGAAATATACCCTAGGACCTGCAGACTCAATCGAGGCATGGGGGGTTGTCGACCTAACAACGGCTGAACCTGATTTCTCAGAGTGGCTGCATACCTATGAATTCTAGGTTCTAAACTGGAGTAAGGTTGAATTTGTTCATGTTTACAGTGATGCCCAGGGAGTGCAATAACTGGAGTAAGTAGTCTCTGGCTTGAATTAGCTGATGTCTCATGGGGGTGGTGAGAAGCCAGTCATATAAATATGGAAACACTTGGAATCCTCTGACCCTAAAGTGAGCAGCTACCACTGCCATGCATTTGATGAACACCCAGGGAGCTGTGGTGAGCCCAAATGGCAGTGTTCTGAACTGGTAGTGATTGGCTCCCAGCCAGAAGCACAGGTATCTCCTGGAGTGCCTTTCTATTTTGATGTGATAGTACTCATCCTTGAGATCTAACGAGCACATCCAGTTGTCCTTCTGCAACAGGGGAAGAATGGACTGAACCATAACCATTCAGAACTTTGACTTCTTTACATACTTGTTTAATTTGCTCAGATCCAGGATGGGTCTTAGCTCCCCTGTCATTTTCAGCTCCAAAAAGAAACAGGAGTAGGTTCCGATTCCTCTATGTTCAGCTGGGACCTCCTGGATGACTCTTTTTTTGCAACAGAAGTTGGATTTCCTGTGCTGCCTTTTCCCGTTGACTGGCTGGCATGTTGGAAAGGCTTTTGGAGTTTGGGGGTAGCAGAGAAAAGGGAATATAATAACCTCTGGATATTACGCTTAGCATCCAATGGTTTTAAGTCAATTAGGTCCAGGCTTTGGAGTGCAAAGCTAATCATCCCCAGACTGCCTCCAGAGATGGACAGTCGAGCAGCACGTCTTGAAAACCCTGGTTCTGCACACACACACACACCCCCCCCCCCCGCCTCTAGGATGGCATCTACCATCAACCCCCCCCCACCTCTAGATGAGGGTTCTTTGTGCAGGTCCTGGAAATGTCCTTGGGACTTGCAGAACCACATTTTCCTGCCCCCCATAGTGGTTCCTGGAGAAGACCCTCATCTTCCTGTCTGTCTAGCTGCTGGTAAGTGTATCTCTGACCGATAGCCCAAAAAGAGAGGAGCCATTGTAAGGGGCACTGATAAATGATGCCTTAAAGAGTTTTGCAAAATCACATATCCTCATCTAGTCGTGTCACCTTAGGGAGAGTCCTGAGCCATCTGCTTGTGAGATGCCCTCCATGGTATGGGAGATTGACATCATCGATGAGTTGGCGATAGATGAAAGAGTGATCAGCTTGGGAGAAACTTTCTTAAATTCCTCTACATGCAAGCACTCTGAAAGAGAAACTGACAGTTTTTAGATCAGGTCCCTCTGCAACTGAGCAAAATGAGCTAGATAATTTAATGACCTCAGTGCAAAAGTTGCCGAGTCATAAATGCACTTCCCAAATCTATCCAGTGCTCTAGACTGCTTGTTAGATGGATGAACATTGGCAGTTTCTTCTGCCAGCCTTTTCTTGGTGGCTACCACCACCATGAAAGCATCAACTATGGGACCCTTACTCCAGTGTTTCCTGCCCGCAGAGGGCACTAGAAACCAATCGGGCCACTTGGGTATGGGCTCAATGGTGTCCACTTACTTCCATGCTCGGTGAGACACTAAATCCACCAGGGCATCTGCCAGGGGGTTACCCAGGATGTAAATGGGCCCTTCCCGAATGCCTCCAAGACAACTGACTCCTCAGAGGAAGGAGGTTGGGCAGACCATCCACCTTTCTGCTTCAGGATCTCTTATATGTCCCCGAAGGAAACATTATTGTATAAATTTTGCTCAACTTTTTTTTTTTTACATCATCCTTTCAGGATGTATTCATGCCCTTCTAACAAAGCTACATGTTAGCCCAGTTCACTTTGCTCAGTATAGAAGGTTTCACCATCTAACATCAGTACTTGATCAGGTTTATTTGAAAGCACAGTTCCTGCAACATATGGCAAAGTATCACAGGAACTGATAACCTACCAGATGAAGAGTAAATAAACACCATAGAGTGCTTACTGCTTAACAAGCCAAGATACTATGCCCAGAAAGACAGAAATAACAGCTGGCAATGATGGGGAGGATTGGACCTCAGAACCAGTTTCAGATGGATACCAATTAATTGTACTTCACAGCAGAGTGCTTACTCTCAACTCTTGGCTGAAGAAGTCAGAAAAATTGCAACAATTATCAGTAAAAAAGAAAAATAAGCATTTTCCCCTAAATCATCCATTCTACCTACAGAAAGGAAGGAAGTAAAAACTTACATTCTCACACATCTCTCACTCTGGAATATTTTCAAAGTGAGAGATAGGGGTGGGTAGTAGTTTCAGTGATAGTTCTATCTATTTATGTATAAGCCTGCAGGAGCAACATAAAAACTTCATCACTACATGGGTTTTCATCTAACCCAGAGGGCAACAACCCCCAGAACACATGCCTATGAACAGCACTGTAGTTAACATGGCATACTTCGAGACCTTCTGTGAGAAACCAAAGATTTCCACTTTTCATAATGTTGCCAGGTATGCTGTAGCAAACGTCACCAAATACTGCTACTTTAATACTTAGTATTCCAGTATGATGTGGCTAGGGTGTTATAATTAGTAAATGGACTTACTGAAAAGGGGGAAAGGACTGAAAAAAAAAAGAAGAAAACAATGTTACTTTACTTTATGCTACTGCATTTTTTACTCATAGTTAAGCAAAACTAATCTTATTAACTACTGCCATGCATTGAACACTGATTTATGATACCATTACTGAAAATTACATTCACTAAACATTTACTAATAAACCTGCAAAAACTAGATAAGCCTAGCATAATTTTTGAAGTTAGTAGATTCACTGTCTGCTACTTGCTAAAACGAAACCACAGTGGTTTGGGGTATACAAGAGAGTCTGATTACATTTATTTTTAAAGTACTGACTCATTGCATTTGTGGAGTCTCTGACAATTCCTACTCAGTAGCTATATGCGAGTATTGTGAATGCCCTTATGTACAGATAATGAAGTCTGGCAGTATTTCAGAGATCTAGAAACAAACTGCCCGTGTTCATCGCTACTGTCAACAATCTAAACTGGATTACTACAAAGTTCTAGACAGTTTGGAGAGAACTATATGTATGCCTTTGTGGAGAAAGTTGTCATGTTTGCAGCCTGTGCAGTGAACTCTCGGCCTTCACCAGGTAACAATATACCTGCTCTCGGTTTACGTGACTTACTCCATTGTAAGGACTATATAATGCCTTTACATAACTACGCCCAAAGCCACTTCTTTTAGAGCTGGTGACACAGGCATCTTATCTAAGTATTTCAGAAAAACAAGAGTAAGTTACAGTACTACAGTAAGAAAAGGCAAGTGCTTTACTGAAGAAGAGTATATAAAAAGGTGCTTTCTTAAGCTTTGCTGAAGAATTACTTCATGATTTCATAAATGAGAACACCATCAATTCTTGTACTGAAGAAATGCAGTTACTGTTCAAAAGCAAACAGATGAAGGGGTAACTAATACTACAAAACAAATGACTCAAGACCTTCAGATATGTGTGATGAGCCTTTCACTTGAAAGCACAAAGCATACATGACATTTTATGATTTGTTATCATGTTCTTTATTAGGATAAACTGCATTCTTTGCTACGCAGAGCAATGTATTCAATGTTGCCAAAAATGTTTTCACCAAAGAAACCGTCTAGCCCAAAGTGCTTCTGTAACCACATTGGGTGCACCTGATATGTAGTAAAACAACTGAATTTATAAAACTTATGGAAACTAAAACTATATTTTCGCTTTTGAGTTTACATTGTACCATTCATCAGGATTAACCTGTGTGCTAAGATCTCATCTTATGATTCAAATTAAATCACAACTGTTGAGAAATCTATCAACTTCCTGACTGCATATTTGCCTGAGTGACAGGAGATTCTAGGAACACTTAAATTATATGGATTCTATAAGTAGAGATTTACTGGTGTATAATGACATATGCTGGCTGAGTTAAGATAATGTGTTCAAGCAATGGACTGGTTATCTTAAGCCAATCAAGATTTTGCTCTGACAAGAGAATGGTCACAGATATGCAGAAATTGCTGATGATAAATGGTTAGGAAAACTGATGCTTTTGACAGATACCACATCACACTTAAATAAACTGAATACTAGGTTACAAGGGACATGGAAAGCCATACTTCGGCTCTGTAATGACTGGAAAGGTCTCTATGCTATTTTTAGGCAAAATATTGAAATGTCTACCATTCATTACTTCCCCTCTCAGAAGACTTATTCCTTCCAGCATCAGCTGAATAACGAGGACATATGCAAGTACATGGAATTGCCAGAAAGTGGGCTCACTAGACAAGTCTAGGACTTTCATGACAAAGGACCAATTGTTTGTAAACCCCAACACTACATAAAGTGCTATAATAGGCACCAAGTGGTACAGGATCATAGGGCTTTGTCTCCAGCAATGTCTGATAAGCTGTCCACCAAGAAAAAGGAAATAATCACACCTATGACACCATCCCACACACACGATATTTATTTATATATATATATATATATATATATATATATATATATATATATATATATATATATATATATATATCTACATACATACAGTGGATATATAAAGTGTACACACCCCTGTTAAAATGCCAGGTTTTTGTGATATAAAAAATGAGACCACAATAAATTATTTCAAAACTTTTCCCATCTTTAATGTGACCTATAAGCTGTATAATTCAATTGAAAAACAAACAAATCTGTTAGGGGAAAAGTAAAAAAAAATAAAAAACATACAACAAGCTGGTTGCATAAGTGTGTACACCCTTAAACTAATACTTTGTTGAAGCACCTTTTGATTTAATTACAACATTCAGTCTTCTTGAGTACACACCTGCCATCGATTAAAGAGACTCTGATTAACTCCAAATAAAGTTCAGCTGTCCTAGTAGGATTTTCATGACATTTACTCAGTTGCCTGGTACAACAAAAGCCATGGTTCGCAGACAGCTTACAAAGCATCAAAGGGATCTCATTGTTGAAAGGCATCAGTCAGGAGAAGGGTACAAAAAAACTTTCACAGCATGCTATATATTGGGTGTTGAGGGTAGAAGCTGGAAATGCAGACAGCAGCACACAGAAAATCATTACAGCACAGCATATTAATACAGTAGATTCAACTCATTAAGGTGTGACCAGTGATAACTGAATAAAACAATTAGAAGATTTTTGAAAAACAAGCAAATCATTCTATATACAATGCTAAAAAAAGATTGTGATATGTTTATTCTGGATTGGGGTTCAAGTAATAACAAATTGTTAATGTATTTTCTGACCAAATATTCAAAAACTGTACAGCTTCTACAAATGGTGTACACTTCCAGAAATGGTGCAGACAGGCATCCGTTATATCTAAAGTCACCATAAAGGCTGTTGGAAGAATTAGGGATAACTGGTGCTGCAATGACAACATCCTGAATTTTGGACCATGAGAAAACTGTTCAGTCTTGAAAGATCTAGGATGGGGCTCCAGGGCCATTCTTTTCTTAGGATTACGAAAAGCCTTGAGTAGAACCTTGTTTATACTCTGTAGCACCCTTCTTGTTCTAGATAACGACTTTTCACTAACCTGTAGAAAAGGCCACCTTACCTCCTATTCTGTCTCCTACAAGCTTTTGAGAAGAGATCTATGCCTGGCATACAGGACATTGTCACACCCCACTCTGATGAACCTCCTGCATATCCACAAAACAAACAGTACCAGAATTACCCATTCTAAAGACTTAAACCTTGCCTGTGATATAAATAGGACCTGCTGGAGAGATAGGTATGTATCCTAGATACTACCCAGTCTATGGAACAGGCTCCCCATCCATGTGAAGCAGAGTTCCTCCCTAATCCAATTCAAGAGCAACTTGGACAATTGGATGGGAAACCAGAAATTCATCCCTGGTTTGGCACCTATGTCTCTAATGCAAACAACCTGCAAATGGTTCATCTCCCAGGCCCATGCTTACACTTATCAAGGGTATATGAACTTGTCAGAGATTTGGGATGTATGGCTAGGCTTAAAAAGGCCCTTGCGGTCATTAGTCTAGTAAACACCTATGAACCTATAAGAGATTAAGAGGGACAGTGAGATGGTTAGGGTGGGTATTTTGATAAGGAAGGAGGAGGCAGGAGCTTCTGTACATCATAATTGCTCTTTCTGGTTGCTACAGCCCTAAGACCCCCCACCCCCACCCCACCACACACACACACACACACAGATACGTCTGCTTTACTGTCAGCTTGCCATTTTTTTACTTGATCATCTCCCCTCTTTTTGTTTGGGAGGGAAGGATCAGAGTTTGTTAGGGTAGTTTCAGACATATCTAGATGGAGGAGAATGAAAAAGGTTCTTGATGGACTGCATAGTTTCCTCTCTCTCCCCCATCTTCATAGCTATCTTCTTTTCAGCAGTTCAAAAGAAGAGCATTTTATCCAGAGAAGCACCCAGGAGCTCCACCTTTACATGTTCTGAAAGAGTACGAGTCCAAACTAAGCTTGCCTCCTATCTACTGAAACCAGAGTGACTCCACTGCATTGACAGTGCTTTAACTCTCCCTCATGGAGTGTCTGGCAACCTGAGAACTGAGATTACATAGGTCAACTCCTTTCTAAGGCTCTTATGCTCTATCCCCTCTGCCTTCTGTCTCAGCTGAACATGGAGGGACTCTTGGAAAGTACAGCTGTGCAAGTAAATTCACCATAACACTAGAAGTTCTAACAGATCACTGCATCAGTAGCCTAAGCTACGCAAGTCCTACCTCACTGCTACCAGCTAGTTTTTCAAAGCTAAAGGGCACCTTCCACTCGCTCTGTCAGGAGCTCCATATAAAAAGACAGTTAGAAAAGAAAAAGCTCAGAGCTTTCTTTTCCTAAAAAGGGAGGCAATAGCCCTGAAAAGATAAACGACAGGAAATGTAATGTAAAGGAAGCTACATACACAAGAACATGCACATCTACATCCTGGTAATACAAATAAACAGCAAAAATCAGGTAGTTGGAGGACAACTACTGCAAGAACGATCTATTAAAATATCTACTGTTATAGTAAGTTTACTTACACAACTATATTATGTTCAACACTCCATCATTGCTACAGGAGCCTAAGCTATAATGGTACCACAGCTTAAAAAGTAAAAAAGGCCCTCATTCTAAGGCCCTTCACTGGTCCAATTAAGTAATCCTACAAGTTAGCACTATTAAACCATAAGCACTACTTACTCTTATACTCTCTACGATTACCCTGTCCTCTATTGGTCCGTCTTAAATTCAGTTTCCCTATTACTCTAGCATGTCCAAAGGTCAGTCAATGGTTTCCTCTCCAGTCCAGCTGGTGAATCTGGGAATTTTGAGGCAATGTTACAACTGTCTCATGTACACGGACAACCCTCTCCTCCTCCAAACAGGTTCAAATATATGTGAGAGATGCAACTATTTAGCCAAACTGGAGGCTGAGCTCTCTCATCTCAAAACTGGTGTAACCAGTCAGGAGGAGAAAAAAACCTCACACAACACAATTCCAGTATCACATAGTCCCACCACATCAGTGAACCAAACACATAAATACACAAAAACATACTCGGAGGCTCTAAATAAAAATCTACCTAAGCAACAGAGACCTCCAAAGCAGACATCCAAACAAACGCTACCTCAAAACAAAACATACACAACACATAACCCACAAAGTCAGTGTGCCAAGCAGCCACAGCCCTTAAGCTGAATAACACACCTGATACTCTTGTTATAGGTGACTCTATTGTCAGACACACTGACGTCCCACTCACCAGGCTGAATAAAGAGAAGGTCACGGTGAGCTGCCTGTCGGGTGCTAGGATCCAACACATAACGCAAGCACTCAGGTCACTCCAAAGCAAATACAAATATGACTCAGTCATTGTACATGCTGGTGTGAATGACCTGAGACGTACCTCCCTGGACTACATGAAAAGAGACATAGAGGAGCTCTCTGATCATGTAGCCCAGGCTGGTATGACCATGACCTTGAGCAGCATCTTACCCTCACCTAGAATGATGCCACAGTACAAAGACAAAATGATCGATTTTAACAATTGGCTAAAATTTTGGTGTCATTCAAAGGGGATACAGTGTCTGTCAGCCTGGGATGACATGCTCGACAAGCCATGTTGCTTCCCTAGGGACGGCTTGCACCTGTCACCACTGGGCTTTCGGATATTGGCAAAGGCTCTTGCCACCCCCATAGTGCCTTTTTTAGGCAAGGCTCAAAAGTCAAACCCACCCCCATAGACAGCACAAGGAACAAAAAACTAAGGGTAATGCTGCTAAACGCCAGAAGTCTTAACCTCAAGATGCACACACTCGAAGCTCTCCTCAGTATGGAGAACATCAATATCTGTGCAGTGACAGAAACCTGGTTCAAGGCTCCAGAGAGCACCCCAGCACTACCAGGCTATACCTCATATCATGCTTTTCGGCCCAAAACACGGACCGAACCACAAAAGGAGGGGAGTTTCCATATTTATCAAGGATATCCACACCTCCAGGTTAGTGGCATTGCACAGTATCGGAGACCATCCATGTGCAACTAACAGTGGGCAAGACTGCTTTTCAGTTTATAGCATCCTACAGACCACCCTCTCAAAGTCAGGAATCCCACTCGGCTTTCCTGAAAACACTGGAGAACATGAAGATCTCTCCGAACACCATTATATTGGGCGACTTCAACTACCCAAACATTGACTGGGAGCACTACTCAAGCCCCAGCACCTTAGCCCAAAGATTCCTGGAAATTATAAACTCAAATGCTATGGAACAACTAGTCACCACTCCCACAAGAGGGGACAACATACTAGACCTGATCATTACCAACATGGGGACTCTATGCTCCACACCAGAAGTATATCCCTCATTGGTAAGATCAGACCATAAATTAATTTCACTGGATGTCCACATTCCGACCACACCCCCAGCCCAGAAAACCACAGTGAAAAACTTCTCAAAAGCAAACTTCTCACTTCTCAAAACCGAAGTGGAATCCTTCAAGGCCCCAGGGCCAGTGGAAACTACGGCCCAAACTGCAGAATCCTATATAAATGTATTCTACGGACATCTCCAGGAATGCATGGATCATGCTATCCCAAACAAAACCAAGACCCAATCATCCAAAGGCAGGTGTCCAGTCTGGTGGACCCCTGCCATAAACAAACTGTACAACAGAAGGAGGAAGCTACTACATGATAGAGCAAAATCCCTAATAGGGAAGGCATCTCTGATCAGTACTAGCAATAAATTACGATCCCTCATAAAATCCTCCAAGGCCAGCTTCGAGAGAAAAATTGCACAGGACACCAAAGACAATCATAAGGCTTTTTCAGTTATGTTAGAAACCTGGGATGCAACTCCCAGACTTGTTCTGAGTTGATTCTAAACAACAAAAATACACTGAACCCACAGACATCGCCAATATCCTGGCAGACAGGTTCAGTGCAAACTTCTCCACCCCCCCCCCAAAAGAGCAAGTATCTATCCCGGCAGAGGGCTGCCTCCCAAACATCTCAGATGCTCAGGTGAAGGCTGCCCTCTCCAAAGCAAAAACACTGCTTCCATGGGACCAGATGGCATCCCAGGTTGCATCCTACATGAACTACAAGAGGAACTAATCCCTCAAATAAAACAGCTATACAATCTCAGCCTCACTACAGGATATGTGCCCACAGAATGGCGTACAGCAACAGTGGTCCCACTCCACAAAGGTGGAGCCTCTACGGACCCTGGAAACTATCGCCCCATAAGCCTGACTAGCTTAGTCTGCAAGGCTATGGAGAGGATCATCATGGAGCTCATAAACAAAGACATTGGGGACCTACAGACACTAGATCCTACCCAGTTCGGCTTTGTCAAGGGCAGATCCTGCCTTTTGAACCTGGTTGACTTCTTTGAAACAGTCACCAAAGCCATAGATGAAGGGAAGGTAGTCCACACAGCCTATCTGGACCTTGCAAAGGCATTTGACACAATACCCCACTCGGGCATCATAGATAAGCTATCCAGCTTAAATATAAACCCCTATGTCACAAGATGGGTCACAAACTGGCTCAAAGACAGAGTGAGAGTTGCTGGAGCCATGTCAGACTCGAAACAGGTCACAAGTGGCATCCCACAGGGTTCTGTCCTGGGACCACTCTTGTTCGGTATATACTTTTCCAAGGTACAGGCAAACGTGGGAGGACTATGGCTCACCAAGTTCGCAGACGACTGCAAACTGGGCGCCATAATCAACTCTCCAGCTGACACAAACATCCTTCAAAAAGGTCTCACAGAGACAGATAACTGGTGCCAGCACCATGGTTTAGAGCTGAATGCCAAAAAATGTATAGTCATACCCTTTGGCAAAAACAATGTGCCCACAAATTACCACATAGGCAGAAACCCATTAAGTACAGAGAAAGTTATTAGGGACCTGGGGACCCAAGTTGATAGCAATCTTTCCTTTGAAAACCACATTGCCAAAGTGGTTAGAAAGACCTTCTACATAGCCCACCTCGTCACGAAGGGTTTCACATCTAGATCAAGAGAGGTAATCGTGCCCCTTTATTCATCCCTCATCAGGCCCATCATAGAATACAATGCCCCTTTTGGGATGTACCTTACCCGACACCTGCAGCAATTAGAAAGACCCCAAAAGTATCTCACCAAGAGGATCAAGTGTCTCAAACAGATGCCATATGCTGCTCGGTTAAAAAAACTCCAGCTCTACTCAGTTGCATACCGCCTACTTCGAGGCGATCTATGCCTGACATACAAAGCTATGTCAAATCCAGAATTAATGGACATGCTCCACCTCAGTAAATCTAAATCCCTTAGAGCCACACGCTCGAGGGACTTGAACCTCAGCACAGAAATAAATAGAACTTGCTGGAGGGACAGGTTCATAACCCAGAGGCTCTCTTCGCTCTGGAATAGAATTCCAGTTCATGTGAGGCAGAGCACCTCACTGAATCTCTTCAAGAAGAATCTCGATAAGTGGATGGGGGATCGTAGGTTTGTCCCAGGGATTACTCCCGTGTCACTATTAGACAGAGGCACAGTAAACTAAACCTTAAAAAGGGCACAGTATACTCAAATCAAGGGGTGGCGTAAGTCATACAGAATCGGGCTAGGCTTATAATTGCCCCAGGGCAGATAGCCTAGTATGAACCTATGAACCTATGAAATAAATTAAGAATCCATGAGCCCCTGGAAAACGGCCCTAGCAAAGCCTGTTCTGGACCTAGAAAAGAAATCCAGGTTATAATGCTTAATAAAAGTATCCAAAAGACCACATTGCTGCCTCCAGAATACCTCTAGAGTCCACATCTTTCCAGAAGGCCACCAAAGAAGCCAATTCCCTAGTGGAAAGGGCCCTAATCCTGTCCGGAAGTTGCTTATTTTGTTGAGAATAACAAAAAGACATAGCATGAGACAAATATCTAGATTAAGTCTGTTTTGGCACTGGTTGTCCTTTCCTCTTACTTTCACAGGAGACAAACAGCAGATCAGCTTTCTTGAAGAACTTAGTTTTCCATGTTAAGAACCTCAAGTCGGTCTGATGAGTTCATTCAAATGGACAAGGAGTACGCTTTTCAAGCACAAAGTTAAGATGACAAGAAGGAACCACCTGTTTTCTAGGCGGAAGGATATGGAAAAAATCCTTTTCAAAAACTGCTTGACTTGAGGATGATTACAAAAATGGGGAAGAATTCAAGGACAAAATCAGAAATGGCAGACGAATCTAAACAGAGGAGGAGGAAGAAAGGCCAGAGGACAATAACTCATACAAATAATCAAGAAAGAAAGGCAGCCAGGCCTTAAGAGGGTATTGGTTCTTTAAATAGCATCAACTAGAAAATCTTTTCTACTAACAAATATGTGATTTCTTAGTAGCATGTTTTTAGCCACATGTCCTCAGAAAAAAAAAATACTTAAAAAGGTATCAAATTTCTACCCTCCAGGCAGTCAACTGAATAGTTTTCAGGTTAGGGTACTCCATAACCCAGTATCTTGTGCGAGTAAAACCAGTCCACGGGGAAGTCTGTGGTAACTGCCCTTGGTCAGTTTCAAAAGAACAGAGAGCCACTGTTGCCTTGGTCAAAAGGGGGTTACCACTACAATTTTTGGAGAAGTTTTGATCTTTAGCAGAACAGTGAAAAGGGTGGAAAAGCATACAGGAACATTCATATCCACGGGAATGAGAAAGCATTTATCTTCCCATACTGATAATACTTGAAATGTCCCCCCCAAACTGAATCAATTTTTTTAAACACCTTTAATGCGTTATCAGTTGGCAACTTTACATTAATATAAAAGTAATCAAACTGTATTAACAAGTTCACGTTTACAAAGAACATGTATTGCAATATATCATACGCAAAACATTACAAAAATTATTCAATTCTTGCCCTTTTTTAAACAAGAAACATATTTATTAAACCATCACTTATGACACAGGCAATCATACTTTTATATAAAAGAAAACAAACCACACTGACACAATCCTAATTGCAAGCATTTTACATCCCAAACCATACTGACACACTCCCAGTTGCAAACATTATACATGACTTATAATCTACCCAATCATTTTCAGTCAAACATTACATAGCTCATTTAAGTCTTGCCTGCTTTTAAACCTCATCCCTCCCCTGTATGTACTGTTTCCACAATTCCCATTTTTCTTTTGTAGTTTGCTCCTACCCTTTTCTAAAGATCTCAAGTCCAGTTGTTTTATCTCTGTTACTATATTCATTACTTCTAGTATAGCTGGTTTAGGTTTTTATTTCCATTTTCTGGTAATTGCTTTTTTGGCAGTCACATAATTAGACACAGCAAGGCCTTACCATGTCTAGACAATTCTGATTCTGTATCATAGCTCAAAAAAATCATCTCCCTTATCACCCCAGTCTGCCCACCCAGCATCGCCAACAACTCATCCTGCAGGGAATCCTTAAAGTCCACCTACACACCATACTCCCAGAAAAAACAGAATCAATTCTTGGAATAACCCAGGCTGAAGCTTTTATTCATGAGGGTCTGTTATGGTCCAGCTTAACGCATCTGCTACAAAGGTTTGCGCTGACAAAATGAATGTAGCCTAGAGAGTCAAAACTGAGCTAAGCTGTTAGATCCCAGGCTATCATAGCAGGTCTGCAAAGGATGCAAGGTCTGCTACCCATCATTTGTTTATGTACCACATAACTGTGGCACTGTCTGCGAAAACTTGCAAAGGTTCCAGAAACCAGAGATAATTTAGGGTTTTCAAAGCATTCATTACATCCAACATCTCTCCGACATTTATATGTTTTTGTCTGTCTTGTTTGCTGGACATACCTTGCACTTTCACCCCTTTTGAAACCACTCTCCAAGCCAGGTCTGAAATATCAGTTTTTTTTTACTTACAGTTAACTTTCTCCCTCCCCCCCCCCCCCCCAAAAAAAGTGTTTTTCTGAACATTAATGACATAAGTAGGACATATTATTTAGAATCCTCCACAAGTCCAACAAAATATAAAAAAGTCCAGCATTTCTAGATTTTCTTTTCTGCCACATTTCGCAAATTATTGCTTTAGAATCCCACATTTGTTAATTTCCAAGTAAGTGATTTTATTCCTGTTCATCTCCAACTCTCAGATCCTGTCTCTGCTTCACTTCCAACATACTCTCGATTCTTCTAGCCAACTCTCATGCTCCCCTTCCTTCTCTCCAGCATTTTCCATTGAAAGTTGTAAAAGGTTTCACTGACACAGTCTCTCTCTGGTCTTTATTACCAGAAGAAGAAGAAGAATATTCTTTTGTTTCACTTTTTGTTGGACAAACATTTGCATTTTCTCCTTAGCATGTACTTCACCAAGAAATGATTATGTACCTTCTGGGTAAAATATTTTGATGATACTAGGTACAGCAGTTTGAATCTCACACCTGCTTCCCAAAATTCCCTGAATAGTGGAATAAATTTACTCCTCTTCTGCCTGGTGTACAATGAGTAATTATTCTCCACAAACACTCGGCTGTCTCCCACTTTTAGTGGCCCTTCTGCCACAGTTTTTTCAGAATCAACTCCTTCTGTTGGTACGATTTGTCTTTACTATTAAAGGTCTAGGTTGCTTTCTCATAGCCAGGTTTGGAACTTACACAATACCAGTCCAGTTGCTTATTTGTGCTTTCTTAAAATTAATACAGTTTATTCCTTACATTTTCTCTGATACACCTGAAAATCTCAGGTTTTCCCTACATTCTCTGTCCTCTAATTGTATTATTTTTTAAACATCTCTTCTTGAGCAGTCTCAAATTCATCCAGCCTTTTCTTCGTTTCGACCTCTGATTGTTGCAGTTTTATCAGCTCTTCTGAATATCTGTTTAAAGTTTTTTCCATTTTTTCCAGCCTTTTGTTGTTTGAGTTGATATACTCCATCAGTGTTTTGTTTATTTTATCCATGTCTGTATGCATTTGTCTTATACTTTCCTCCAGGTTACTGGAAGTCATGTCTGGAACTTGCACTGCTTTTTGCTGAACACCTGCAGAACATTTCCCAATCATTGTTTTTCCCTTACCTTTTGAAGCTGATTTTCTTTCAGATCCTCTGTGTTTCTTTTTTTCCTGGCATAAAGGCAGTGCACATACTCGCCAGTTACTAAAATTTACCCAGAAACACAAAAGTCTATTGGCCTTCTCTGCAGAGCTTCTGTTTTCACACTAGGAGAGCAAGAATTAAGCTATTACTCAATTTACAGCCATCTTGGGAGTCCCATCAGTAAGCTTCTTCATGCTCTCCAGAGACAGAACTAAAAACTGTAACATACCAGCTTGGCAATTTAAAATTCTGAATGTTGAAGTGGAAGCAGAATAAAACTTTCTTATCAAATCTGTCATAGGCCTCCCCATTCTTGTAACAGGGAATGGAACTGGTAGTAGTAATTAGCTTGGGGGAAACAGTTTTCAAAAGGGAAATCAAGGCAGGGTCTGTTTTAGGATGAGAAAAATACTTCCGAGTCTGAGGCACTTTGTATAATCTATCAGACTTTTTAGGTGTATGAAGTTGACTGTCTGGTAGACTACAAGCTGTGAGAAAAAAAGGAGGAATAGTTTCTGATTGTGGAATATCCAACTGCAACAATAAATCATTTGCTGAGCAATAGGGATTTTATTCTGATTTCACTGAAAACCCTCTTTCATTTTAAATAAAGTTTCAGAAAAAGCCAGGTTTACTAGTGGCAAATTTGAAGCTACACTTTCCTCAGAATTTTCAGGATGAGAAGAAAATTTTCAGCACAACCTTTACTCCCCAATTCCTGCTCTTCTGACTGGATTTCAGAGTCAGAAAGTGAGAAAATTGTGTTGCTTTTTATCTGATCAGAGGAACTGGGAGCAGTAAAAGCAGGAATTAACTCCCTAGTAATCCCAGCAAATCTTCCCTATCCATGAAAACAGGAACAGAAATCCCAAAGGCATTTTTTCTCTTCTTTTCCTGGAAGTTTCATGGGAAAAGGAAAAACTCAAAGCAGGCACACACTTCCAGGACCCAACCTCCTTATCTTGGCTAAAAGGTAAAACACAAGTCCCTTCCCTCTGAGGCTGACAACAGTGGTCCTCACTTGCCCATAGAGGGTATCTCTACAGCCAGAGAGGATACGTCTGTCCCCCAGTCCTTAGTGGCTGTCGGTGCTGCACTAAAGGGACTGGGGGAGATGAGTGGTCTGAGAAGCCAAAACACAGCACAATCATCCATAAAAAGCTGAGGTACAACTGAAGCCAGCCTGACACCCAAAGACTCCCTGACTACTCTCTTCTTACGCACTGGGAAGGAAGAAAGTACAGTTGTGTAAGAACTTACCATAACAGTAGCTGTTCTACTGTTGCAGTATTCCTAACATATGGGTTATCACTGCTGATATTAGATGGGGTACCAAAGCTTTACTTTCCCTGTATTGTACTTCTGATGTGTAACCTCAACTTGCAAGTGTAGGGGATGTATGAGTGTAATTCCTTAAACTATCTCCAAGCCAGCAGCCTGAAAATCCCTGAAACAGAAAACTGGTCAGCTAAGAGGAGAACAGTATGAAATGGTAATTAAGCCCCCTTGGTTCTAGGGTGTTTTCCATGGGAAATGAACTGATGACGAAAGAGAGTAGGGAGAAAATACATGTAGAGAGGAAGGAGGGTGGGAAGTCATACTGCAACAGTCATCAGAAAAACTGTTATGTTAAGTTCTTACACAACTGTACTATGTCCTAACTGAAATCACTGTTGCAGTATTTCTAACACGTGGGTGATTCACAGAGCTAAAGGAAGGCCAGACAGGGCTGACCAAGCAAAGGCAGCTCTGGACCTTGAAACGGCATCAATCCTGTACTGTTTAGTGAAGATGTGTACAGATGACCAGGTGTCAGCCTCCAGTATAGACCTATCATCCACTCCTTTGTAGAATGTTCCAGAGGTTGGTACTGCTCTGGTAGAGCATGTTCAAGGGCATGAGGGCAAGAACTTGCCATGTGGAGAGTAACAAAAGGAGTTGGCTTTAGAGATCCAGTTTTCAGTGGTTTGCTTGGATACTGTTTGGCCCAGTTTAGAGTCAATGAAAGAAACAGATGATCTGATTTTCAAATGGATTTTGATTTGTCCAAATAGAATCTTAGCTGTCTGTGAATATCCAAAGAATGCAGTATCCTTTCCCCCCGATTCTGTACATTGGGAAAGAAGGTTAGTAGGTTTATGGCCCAACTGAGAGTCAGCTCGTTCACTACTTTAGGCATGAATGAAGGGTTAGCCCTAAGGGTTGCCCTGTCTTTGTGAAAAATAAGGGAGGAATGGCCAGGAGTGCCTGAAGCTATGAAACCTTCCTGGACGAAGTGTGCACCAGATGTAGGATAGTTTTCCAAATGCAGAATTTGAGGTTTGCTGATATTGCCAATTCAAAAGGTGATAAGGTAAGCTTTTCCAGCACAAAGTTGAGGTCCCAAGTGGAGATAATGGGTTTTATTTGTGGTCTAGGATGCAGGACCCTTTGAGGAAAAACTTGACCTCAGATCTGGATATAAGTGGGGAGTGACAGGTAAGCAAGCAGAAATGGCTGACATGGGATTTGATGAAAGACTAGGCCAGATCTGTAGGTAAGAGTTCATACAGATATTTCAGAATGGAAAGTAGCTCTGATTGGTTAGGGTCCTTTCCATTCCTTTGACACAACAGAATCTCTTCTATCTGGTTATGTAATATTTTTGAGTGGTGGGTCTTCTGGCTTCTTAGAGAAACTTAATAACATCCTCAGAAAAATTATGCCTGCATGGAATTAGAACCTTATCAGCCGAAGAGTTAGATTTAGAAGTGACAGACTGAGGTGAAGCAGTAACCCTTTCTGTTGTGTGATGAGATCTGCTTGGTGTTGCAGTTTATAGTGCTTGCCCCCTGCTACAAGAAAAAGAGGAGAGGACTAATGCAATTACTAGCAAGACTTTTTTTTTCTTTTTGGGTTTTTAGAACTCTTGCAATGAAAGGCAGTGGAAGGCAGGCACAGAATTTCCTTGTCCACTGAAAAGTATCCTCCAAGCTGAGGGGGCAAGGGTCTGTGGTGCAAAATATGGGAAGCTGTCTGCTGGTCTTTGAAACAAAGACATCTATCTGAGGATCCTCCCTCTTCCCCAATGGTAAAAGATGTCTTGGAAAACCTATCTGTTCAGGGTCCTTTGTGAGGGTCCTCCAAGGACCTGCTAAAACGTCTGCTAACACACTGTCTTGTGATGTGATGTATGTGGCTGTGAGCAACATGTTTATCTGGCTGGCTATCTGTGCCAGTCTTCACAACTGGTAAGATCTAGTCCCTTCTTGCTTATGTACTACTTTACTGTTGTGTTGTCTGTGAACACTTGCAGGGTACCTGGTTTTCAGAGATGTGAAAAGAGTTTGGATGAAGCCCCTCATTTCCTTCAAACTGACATGTTCCTGGTTGCCATCTGCCCAGTATCCATTGGGTACCTGCCCAGGCCCCCCCACATGCCTCACCTGAGGCATCTGTGTGTTTGAACTGAGGCTGGAGGAATGAAGGAAAGCACTTGCTTGAGTTTCACCTGCTCCTTCTACCACAACAGTTTCCATCTGAGACAAGTAAAAGACAGATAATTTTGTCCAGAGTGTGTGAGTGCTGAGACCAAACTGTTTTTAGGTACCACTGGATTTTCCTCATATGCAGTCTGGCTAGGGGGGAGCACTAGGCCAGTGCCTGCCATAAACCCTAAATCCCTTAGGATCTCACTGGCTGACCACTAGCTGATGAAGGCAAGGCTGTGGAAGTTGTGTTTAAGGAAAAGGTGCAGAGCCTTAATGTTAGTAGGCTTGTATTCTTTTTGCATCCAGTCTGTAGCCCAGAAGGCGTCAGGGAGGATTTTGTAGCCGGTAGCCCCAACTGAGATAGGAGGAGAAGGGTGAACTGCAGATATTGTAGGATAATTTGTGGGGAAGTAGCTTGGATTAACAGGGCGTCTAGGAAGTGAAAAATCTGAATTTCCTGGGTTCGGCAGAAGGTGATCACTGATGCCAGACACTTTGTGAAAACTCTTGGGGATGTAAAAAGCCAAAAAGGCAAAGCAGTAAGCTGATAGTGAGATGATGCAGTACAAAGTCTGAGGAATCTCCTGGAAAGGGTCTGAATTGGTATATGGAGGTAAGGTTCCTTTATTTATATGGACAACAGAACAGCCTGGGGCAGAATGAAAGGTAGCAGAGTGTGCAATAAGAACATTCTTAAAGTTTGCATTTTTAAGAAGGTGTTTAGCAAGGATGTGAGAGCATTCTGAAAGCAGGCATTTTTTTAAGAAGGTATTTAGCAAGGAGAGATACAGTATGGGTCTCCACTCCCCTTCTTTCCTTGGCATTAGGAAGCATCTGGAGTAAAAGCGCTTTCCCACAAATTATTCTGGCACTGTCTCTATTATGCTTTGTGCCTGTAGTTCCTATAAAACGGGTGGGAGCAGATGGATTCGACTGCATAGAAGTGGAGGGGGGAGGGGCTATGCCATTTAGAAGGGGAATCTGTATCCAAGACACGGCATAAACATTATTTATGATGAATAGCACCCATTTGTCTATTCAGACAGACTAGGTCAGAAATTTGGAGATGGGCAGGGTAGGGCTGGGGGCCAAGGGGAAAGAAGGTCTAGACAGTCACAGAGATTTGTCCCCAAAGGGAGGCCCCTCAGATGAGAAATCTCTCTGTGGTTTACCTGGGAATCTCTTTTTGGGAGCCTTCATGTGTTTCTGACTAGGCCTTGGGTCCTTTCTGACAAAATAGGTAGGCTCGGTTGGGTAATTCCTCTGGTACCTAGGTACAGAGATTAACAGAGATTAACAGAAACTGAGTGAAGTCCTTCATGGTTTTAATCTGCTCTTGAAGGGTTTTGAAAAGGTTGTTAGCTTGGGGGCCAAACAAGAAATTCCTGTATAAAGGTTCAAGCCGTCAAGAATAGACTGGCTATGTAATCATACATACCCATGGATTACAGAGCCTGTAGCAGCTGCTCTGGAGAAGGCCTCTTTACTTTCATAACTACATTTAATGCTGTGTCTGGCCACTTATGTAGCCTGATAAATTAAGGCTAACATTTGTTGAT
Organism: Protopterus annectens; assembly: GCF_019279795.1. Lineage (NCBI taxonomy): Eukaryota > Metazoa > Chordata > Ceratodontiformes > Protopteridae > Protopterus > Protopterus annectens. The sequence goes on from NC_056732.1 coordinate 844,022,792, forward strand.
TAGACTCAGTATCCTGAAAATCAACCACTACAATGTTTAAAGAACTGAGAATGGGTATCAATTATTTGGTTATCTGGATTTGTTAATTAATTGCACTGAATACTAAAGTAGAAGAGGAACAAACCTTTTTACCCCAACTATCCACAGCCTTGCTGTCTTTGTCTGAAGGGAAGGCATTAGCATTTGGAAGGAGTTTATCAGATTTACCAGCTGAAAAAGAAACTGCAAAAGGGCCCACCACAGGACTTCTAAACAAAATCTTAAAAGATCATCACAGATATTAGAAAATCTGTCTGATATTTTCGATGCCAGAAGCTGGGAATCAGGGGCAGCAGAAGTGGATTAAAAAACATCCAAAAAGACTCAAGAACAGGAGTTACAGTGGAAGGGGCTGGGGTGTCTATTTCCAAAAGTTGTATTATCTTTTCTGTACCTCTGAGATCTGCCTGGACTCCAACTCAAAATGCTTCACCATATTTAAGAATGTCTCTCTAATAGAACTTTCTTCTACTGCACAGTCAAGTGAAATGGAGTCCTCATCATCCAAAGGGACTTGGCCAGAACAGTGCATTTGGGAGAAGCATTCCAGAGAATGGTCAGAATCAGAAGCATCCTCATCCTCAGAGGAATATGAATCTACAGGAATCTTGAGGAGTGAGGGGAGAGGTTGAGAGGAAAAAGGAGAAGGTTTCTCAGCCAAAATGGCTTTAAATAAATCTTAAGAAATCCATCCATTCTCTCTCCCTAGATGAGGAACGAAGAAGTAGAGGAAAAGTAATATTTTGTTTTCTAATGTTTCTTTTTTGATAGACCAAGGTGGTGGTGCTGCGGTAGCGTTGTCGCCTCACAGTAAGATGCTGTCTGGTTCGATTCTCAGCTACAGCGTCTTCTGCATGGAGACATGCGTGAATGGGCGTACCTTCGGTGAAGGTTGTGCGTCAGGGCTGGTAACTCGGCACGTAAAAATCAACTACCAATCATTAGCGGACCGGAGTTCCACTGTGGCAACCCCTAACCGGGAAAAAGCCGAAAGACACAACAAAAAATGTTTTCTTTTTTGATGTGACAGCCAACTGTATTAATGCAGTAGCTCAGTTCCCTGATGTACCTCGATTAGTTTACCTGGGATCTCTTCCCCAACTAGGATCTGAAGGATGCCTTCTGGGCCCTCCAATATGATGATTCATAGTTCACCTGTCTGCAGAATCCTCAGTTATCAATGCTTCTGATGCCACAGTAGTCTTCAACAAGAACCCAGTAGAGGGCATCTGAGGAGGAATCAGATGCACCACCGGTATGTCAGTCAGACAGGGACAACTTGAGTCTCTGGCTTAAGCATTTTAAGCTTTTTCGTATGTGGTACAAGTACGGCTGGGGAAGCGAAATTTGCCATCTTGGAGTGGACCAAGCATTTGAGAGGCCGGGTCTCCAAGAAAATGTTAAGTGAGGACAAATGGGATTATAAAGTCTTAGGTACAAAGGATTGGTAAATGGAACAAGCTTTGTAATAGTGTTCTCCACCTAAGTAAAAAAGGTAATAGGTATGCAAGTCTTTGTATGGGATTTGCCTTCTGCACCTGCACTTGCCCCTCCTAGCTGACATTAACACTGGTAAGAAAAAAACACTAAAGAAATTTAAAGAAAGGTTCCCCAATGCAACACTTATCTGAGTATTCACAGCAATGGTATTAATTACAAAATGACAAGCAATTGAATAGCACAACACTTGCATTTGGGCTGGCAGTGAGATAGCCTGAGGAATTATGCTCATATGTCTGCCTATACACCCTGTGCTTGTGGGTTGTAGTCACACGCATGTAGGATACAGAGAAAGTAAAGCTTCGGTACCCCAGTCAGATGTCAGTGGTGATAACCTATGTGTTAGGAATACTGCAACAATGATTTCAGTCAAGACATCCATGGAGACCACAAGACCAGTAACTACACCATCGATTCAGCAAAGTGTGAAGCACTGAAAGCAAATAATGGAGCCTGAAGAACGACAGTCAATCTTCTAACAGTCTAATATAAAATCAGGTAATAAAAAACACTGACAGTCTGCATAAAATGTCCTGCCCCTAAAACCTAAAAAATCTACAGTCTGTAAGAAAAAAGTAAGCAGAACTTTAAATATGACAGTTCACACAAGCATTTACACAGTATGCTCACAGTACATTTCCATGGCAAGAAGTAGCAGTCTGAAATAAAAATCAGTTTCCCAGCAATGCATGTTTTCCTCAGAAAGATAAATTTAGTGGAAGGCTTTTTATAGCAGGAGACTTATCTGCTCAGCACGAAAGGATTGCTAACCAACCGAGATTTCCATGCGGCTCACAAAGGATCACTCTGCAATAAATTTCTGAGCTTTTTGAACCCTGCCTTTTTATATATATCTCCTCTCGAGCGCCTGACACTTAAAGTGCCCTTTTGTTTTGAAAAGCTGGTCAGTAGAAGTGGGGTAGGGCCCATACAGCTTAGACTACTGCAGCAATGATCTAACATTGAACATCTTTAACATGTGAGACTGGCAGTTGAGGGGTCCTAATACCCAGGGTAGCAGAGATGCAAGTCCCTTTTACAAACCATTTGAATATTCTGCTCTCCCTGTCATCTGGAATCAGGTTCTTGACTGCTGCTCCAACTGATCCCTTGCTGGATGGGTGGAAGTGCTGGATAGCATGATCTACTTAGTGAGATATCCAAAAAATGAAGAAACAAAGGTACAGATCCACACAGAAGGTTTATTTGAGCGGTTTCGTCTCTCTAATGAAAACTTCATCAGAATGACACGATATTTTACCCAAAATCCCTTATATACATGACAAAACAATTACAGCTGGAAGCAATTGGTAAAAAATTTGTAAAAAGGTTTCTTAAAGCAACCTTCCCCCTAAACAATGTAAAATGACAAGATTAAAATTAAAATGCTTAAAAAGTAGTGTTAAGCTGTGTAAAAAATGTTTTCACAATGCATAAACCACAAGTTACATGCATAACTTTCCTCCACAATGTTTGCAACATCTCCCTAAAAAGCAACAATCCTATGCTGTTGTCTTTCTTCCACAGTCACAGGCCCTTTGGAATCCTTTCAGTACAAATACATTCACTGAGGTAGCTACTCTCCATTTGTAGCTTACGATAATCCAGAGTAAAATTTTCCAAGCTGAGTAACTGTTTATTTAGACTACCAAAGTTTTGGGTTGGAACTCGCCGAATTTCGAGTTCCCAGTCCTTCTCCCCTTCCAGCCATTGCAGTAAGGTGTTGCGGCCATTGTAAGGAGCTCCATGGCCGTTTCTTTCTGTATTTGACATCGTAGATGAAAATGAAGAAAATGTCCTGTAACAGTAAAGGCGTGGTTTATTTAGCCTTATGCTCCCACTGCCCACGTTTCTACACTGGCAAAACTATAAATCCATTGAGGAGTAGAATATATCAACATTATTATGATATAAACAAGAAAGAAGGTAAAAATGCATTAACAACACACATTTTTGCCAATGAGGGACATGGATTTAAAATTATAACAGAACAGAACAGGTAACCATGTGGAGAAAGACGGGGACCCCTTAATGACTTCTTGGAATTGTCAGAACTCAAATGGCAAATTAGGGCAAATGCATCAGAGGGTCCTGGAATTAATAGTGCCGTGTCCATTAGTTCTGTTTTAAGACTCAAGACACAATTATTTTTACAAAGAAAGACAATAACATAGGATTGTTGCTTTTCAGGGAGATGTTGCAAATATTGTGGAGAAAAGTTATGCATGTAACTTTTGGTTTATGGATTGTGAAAAAAGTTTTTTTACACAGCTTAACACTTTTTAAGCATTTTAATTTTAATCTTGTTATTTTACATTGTTTAGGGGGATGGTTGTTTAAGAAACATTTTTACTAATTTTTTACCAATTGTTTTCTACTAATTGCTTTCAGCTGCAATTGTTTTGTCATGTATATAAGGGATGTTGGGAAAAATGTAGCTTCATTCTGATGAAGTTTCCATTAGAGAGACGGAAGTGCTCAAATAAACCTTCTGTGTGGATCTGTACCTTGGTTTGTTCATTTTTTGGATTATCAGTTTGTGTGGCGTTTTGTACTTAGTGAGATATAGTATACCTATCTAAAGTACTTTTTATTGTCATGTCTATGAGTGAAACGTAAAATGTTTAATTTCTTAGTCAGATGGCAGACTATCAGTTATTACTATAATACTGTAATGAGGGGATCTGGTCTTGCGCAAGTTTTCACTAGCAAGAGTTTGTCAGCATCACTGTGTGGGGATGGGGCAAGTTTGTTGTAGCAGGTTTGCTTACACCCTAGGGAGCTAAATTACAAGGTGATATTTTTGTACCATGTATTTGAAGTATTATTAATTTTTTTCCCCTAACAGAATTACTGAACTGCTGAGCTCTGTCTGCTGAGCAACATACTAGCAGGGAAGGGGGATCCACTGACAAGTGCAATATCAGGGAAATGGGCGTGGTTGATGACATATAGGCAAGCCCACTGGGGACAGCTAGTACTAAGTCAGTGAAGTGACTGGGAATAACGTACGATTGGGGGTGTACTTTGCATATGAACTCCTTTCACAAACCATAATGCCTACAAAAATGGGGTAACAATCTTCTTCCCTGGATACTGCAAATTAACTGAAAGTGCTGCCAGTGTACTGCGTAGGGTTGCCACCCATTCGTTTTTTATCCGGACTATCCGGAAATCAAACTGATTCTCTGGTAGTCCGGAAAACACTATACAGACTCCGGTATTCTGTTTCAAAAAGGAAACAGACTATCGGAGTTTGTAAATCAGCCGAAAGCAGGCAGCAGGAATGGAAAAAGAGGGTGTTCCGTGTTGGGTGATGTATCATGATGTCACAAAATAGAAGGAATGTGGGCAGGAGAGGGGGTGGGGTGGGCGAGGTTACTGGTGACGCGAGGGGTGTGGCTTTACTCCGGTTTTAGCCACAACAAAAGGTGGCAACCCTAGTACTGCGGCATACATAGCCATTTCTTTCTGCACATACACAGCAGTTTACTTACGTTCTGCTTTCTCATGAGTTGCTCCTGAAAAGAATGACATATGCCTATTGTATATCCATCTGGCCACCAATTGTTAGATGACAATTAGGAAATAAACTCCTACCAATATTCCGACCTCCAGCAGATACAGTGATCTGACATATGACGCTCTGATCACATGCATTAGGGGGAAAAAAAAAAAAAATATATATATATATATATATATATATATATATATATACACACATATATATTTTATATATACCACCAACAGATCTTCTTTTTTACAGGTCTGTTATAAGCACTTTAGGGTAATTTTCTATGAACAAATTGAAAGAGTAGGTGCTCTATAATAACAGGAAAGAATAACTCACCCAAATGCTTTGAAGAATGCCAAGTCAAAAATTTCAGAGATGAGGGTTTTGCCTATTCTTCTTCCTAAGCAATCCATTTCAGTCTCCATCGCAATGACACAATTTTGTGCCTGGGTAACTGATTACTAAAGCTACTAGTAAAACAAAGCAACTCCTCTTGCTTTTAATGACCTCTGTGCCACACAAATACAACTTACTCACATTTATCAGCCTGGGATTGGCAGAACACTTCTACAGGCTCAGTAATTATCATCTGTGGAAAATGTACACATTCCATGTACTTAAGACTGTAGCTACAGCAAGGTGTTCAATCACTCTGACACAGGCTTACTCCGCTGCCAGCATATATGCTGGCTCTAACAACTAGCATGCTTAACACAACTATTAACATGGTACTGTTTAGCAAAAATTTTTTTCAAAAAAAAAAAAAAAGGAGAGTGTTTTCTAGAAGTCTGAAAAAAACATTGGTAATTCATCAGTGGCAGGGTACATGATGCCATAATATGTATTAAAAGACAGCTCAAAAGAAAGAGACTAAAAATCAGAGATGAAGACAAAACAGGTACAGCAAGAATGGCAAAATCATATGATACATCTGCAAGTAGAAACAAATGAAATGCTGAACCTTGAATGGGTCAATGCAATCTAAAGTAAGTTGTGACATAAATATACATCTTTATTTTTGTGTAACAAGACTAAATTTAATGATTATCACATTTTTAATCAAGAAGCACAGCCTGTACTTTACTCTTGCTGTAAATGAATTAACTGAATGACTTTACTCTGCAGTAGATAACAGACAGACTCAGACCTACAAAACTCAAATAAGGCAAAATATTAATCAATCAGAAGATGGCAGCTCAGTGGAGAAGAAGAGTAAATTCTTGACCCATATAATCCAGACTTGATGAACTGCCTGGATATTGTAGAAGCTAACCTAAAGCAGAGGAAGTGACTAATGCTGACAAACTTCTACGGGAAAGTGGTCCAGAACACCGCAAGACTGACTGCCATGATGAAGGGAGAACACATACAGACCAGAGATGAAGTGCCAAGTTAAAATAATATGTTAGCCTTCCACAGGGACAATTTGTGGAAGAGTGCATGTACAGCCTGGTCAGGGAAGGCACAACACAGCTCTCTCATTGCAAGTGCACACTCCAGCTGTCAGGGAACGGACTTATGCCCTAAAAAGCAGAAAACCCTGATAGCAGTATGGGTGATGAACACCCACTGTCAGCTATCACCCTAAGTTAGAATCAACTGTTGTATGATTGATGGCTGGCAGGCAGTAGAGATAAAAAAGAAAAATGTATTAATCAGTATGTCATACAACAGAAGAAAACAAATAGCTTAACACTGCACAGCAAAAAATATAAACGCACATAGCCATAATATTTGATTTCTGTGGGAGCCCATTACAGTAGGTATACTGTTGGGTTCTCTTTTTAGAGACTTTCTTCATATAGTTCTTTTCTGCACCTTGAGTACCAATATCGGAGTTCATAGGTAGGTACTAGGCTATCGACCCAAGGGCCTAAGTAAGCCTAGCCAACAAGGTTCCCTGGCTTACGCCACCCAAGAAAGTTATTTTCCAGTGCCACTGTCGAGCAGAGCCACAGAAGTGATCCCGGGGTGTATTTCCTATTTCCCATCCACTCATCAAGATTTTTCTTGAAGAGTGCTAATGAGGAACTTTGCTTGACATAGATGGGTAGCTTGTTCCAGAGTATGGGAAGTCTCTGGGACAGGAATCTATCCCTCCAGCATGTCCTGTTTATTGTGGTGACAAGGTTTAGGTCCCTAGACCGTGTAGCTCAGAGGGATTGGGATTTCTTTAGGTGTGGCATGTTCAACAACTATGGATTTGACATAGCTTTATATGTTAGGCAGAGATCACCTCAGAGAAGGCGATATGCTACGGAGTAAAGCTGGAGTTTTTTGAGATGGTCAGTGTAGGGCATCTGTTTGAGGCCCGGTAATCCTCTTTGTGAGGTACTTCTGTGGCCTTTCCAGCTGCTGCAGATGTCTTGTGAGGTACATTCCAAAAGAGTCGTTGTTCTCTATAATAGGTCTAATGAGTGTCGAGTAGAAGGGAACAATGACCTCTTTTTTCCTGGATGAGAACCCTTTTGTGATGAGGTGTGCCACATAGGAGTTCCTGACTACTGTGGCGATGTGATTATCAAAGAAGACTACTGTCCACCTGGGCCCAGTATATACACAATTCCCACTTGCATATGTAAAAAATCCACAGACTGTCATAATGCAGCAAACTCAGTCCCAAAATTTCCAGTTCTTGACACCACCTCATAACGAGAAATAACATTTGTGAACACAGAGAGAGAGGAGAAAAAAACAGCAGTAAGGATATAAAACTTTAAATCACAGGTGTGTATCTCTGTCACACACAGCAGAGGGCCTTACATAGCTGGAAAGGAAGTAATGGGGCGGAGGTGCCACCTCCAAATGGCCCTCTCAAAGATCAAATTATATGGTGATTACTTGTTCTTAACTTCTAAAGGGTCCTCTGCAGTGTGATAGCTGTTGAGTAGAATTGTAAAGCTGTAATCCTAAATACTCAAAAAAAGTTAAGGAAGGTAAGAACCAGAAACACTATCTGAAAGAAGTTAGAATGTCAAACCTCAAAACAGTAGAAATCCAAACTGCAGTCCACATAAGGCAAATGTATGCACAGAAGACAAAATTCCCAGAGAACAAATACCCACTGTTGACACATTCCTACAGCAAGCATGGATGACAGCCATCCAGAATGAACTTTAACATTTGCTAATGGCTGGCTAGCAGACAGCAATAAATCAATCCAGCTGCCAATCCCGCTGGACACTGTCTGCTTGTTGACTGCATTACACTCCTCATCTGAAGCAAAACAAAGAACTGCTCCACTTTTTGTGTGCATGAGGACTCCTCAGAGATAAAACTACAAGTGACAATGTACATTCAAGGCATGGAGTTAACATTTCTCTAATGGAATTTGCCACTAGGCGGAACACAGGAAAAATGGCAAGACTGGCCGAATGGAAGTTAAAATATTTTATTAAACAGAAAACAAGAGGTTATGTGCTTACCATAATGCCAGATCCCTTCATCCTGGTCCATCTGATATGAAAGATAGGTGTCACACCACTTGTTTGATCTGATCCAGGCCTGCTAGTGCTCCAAGCCTCATACTCCTTTAAGATACTTCCCTCAATCAATGGATAATCACCCCATCCACTGATTCTCCTCAAATAAAGTCTGCTGGCTAATGGTATAGGATAATGAGATGCTGAAAGCATACGGCAGAAAGGACAAAAGAACTTCAAGTCAATGTGTCAGGAAGAAGTGAAAATTTGGAAGGAGGATGGAGGGAGGGATGTTGTATTGGACAGACCAGGATGAAATTATCTAGTTTTATGGTAAGTACATAACTTCTGTATCCCATAAATCCGGTTCATCCACTCTAACTGATGGGTCAGAATCCCAAGCTACCTGAAACCATGGGTGGCATTATGACGAGATAGCCTTAAGATTCCTGGCTCTGAAGGTGGATTTGGATTTAGAAATTATAACTATTTTACAGTGTATGGCAAAGGTATGCAATGTACACCAAGTTGCTGCTGCACGAATTTCATCCACTGTAGGATTTCTGGCAAAGGCTGTTAAAACAGTGAGTGACCTTGTAGAATAAGGTTTAGCTGGTAAGGATTTGTTCTGTGATACATATGCAAATGGAATACAGTCAGTCATCTGAATAAGGTTACCTCAGAGACATTTTTTTCTAGTTTAAGTAGTGAAGGAAATGAACAACTGCTTATTTTTTCTGGATGCTTTTGTCCTATGGCGATAGGAAAGAAAGGTATAGTCTGGTTCAAGCTGCCCTCTGATGTAATCTTGGGAATAAAGGATGGGTTAGTTCTGAGGGATATTCTGTGTTCATGGAAGACCAAATAAGGAAGACTAGAAGATAAAACTTGTAATTCTGAGATTCTTTTTGCAAATATAAAATGTAATTGCGACTAAGAACAGTTTTCAAAGACAGGAATTTTAGCTTTGCAATGAAATCCAGCTCTCATGGCAGAACAAGATCTTTTAGTGGAGGATGAAGGAAAAAAGCTTCTTTCAAAAATCCCTTGCATAATGTGTGAGAAGCAAAATAATGAAAACTGATGCCATTATGGAAACTGATGCTAGCTGTACTTTGTGAAGTAACTTGAACCTGCACTGACAGAATAAGTGTAAAAGAAATTGAAGAAACTGCTGGACTGGAAGCTGAAACAGGGTCAATACTTTGTTTGGCCACCCGTAAACAGAAATGTTTCCATTTACCTTTGTACACATTGAGTACATTCTTTTTGAGATGCAACAAGCATACAAACTACACTGTGAGATAAAGGGTCTTTGGCCATCAGTGGAACCAGAGAAACCAAGTGGTTAATTTCAAGTGGCTTTGCATGCTGCTTCTTTCTTTCTTTAAGAATTTGGACATTACAAGAAGTGAAGGAGAGGCATAGAGGAGTCTGGTGAGCCACAGTTCAACCAGAGAATCGCTCAGAGACGGTCTTGATGGAGGGATCGAGGCAAAGTAATTGCTGCACTTGGTATTGGCTGAGGATGCAAAAGGATTGTAGCAAAGCTTGCCCTGACGTGCAAGTGCAGAATTGAAACAGCACTTGTGAGGCATCAGGATGGACCTGCAGAGCCTGTCCACTGGGCAGTTGTCTTTCCCCACAATGTACACTGTGACTAAAAACCAATGCAAAGAGATGACCCACTGCAAATTCACATGGCTTCTTGGCAAGGGGTCGAATTTGGTTCCTCCTTGCTTGTTCAAATACCACACTACTGACATTCTGCCTGTTCAAATGGAAATCCCTTAGAGTAGAAAGAAAGTTCTGGAACTTCCACAATGCCAGGAGGACTTTTCTCATCTCCAGAATACTGATGTGAAGATTGGCCTCTGCTTGATTCCAAGTTCATTGGACAATCTCTTCTCAAAGCAAAAGGAAATAAGTAATTTTCACTTACCATAAAAGTAAATGCTGAAATTCTCACTGCTGCTGTAGTCTTTAGGTTATATGGGTTGTCTTGCCCAAGAGGCAACAACCATTAAGGTTCCAAAAGTTCTAGCTCTCTCCCACATTTCCACTCTGACTTCTGACTGGAAAGCCCTGAGGAGGGAAAATCAGCAGTCAATGTGGAAAATCTTCAGGGCTTTCTTGCCTAAACTTTAAGTAGCAGCATACTCACCCTGATCTAAACAAACAAAGAAATAACCACCAAACTATTTCCCAACAATAACTTTATACAACACTGGGGGGATTGTGGGTGGGTGTGTCTACTTCAGCAGCGAGGAATTCAAACTTTTACTGTCATGGTCGTGCAACGTACACAACTACAGTATGTTCATCACTCCAACTGCTGTAGTACCCTTTAGGCTATATAGGTTGATTACCAAAGCCTATCCAACCTGGGAGAAGGAAGGATATGGATCCAAGTGCCCCTGGAGAATGGTCCAAGCACAGCCGGTCCTGGATCTAAATAAACAATCCAGTTTGTAATGCCTTTTAAAGGTACATACAGAGGACCATCTACCTGCCTCTAGAAAGCTTCGCTAGACCTCACCTTTCCAATATGCCATCAAAGAAGAGAAAGCCTCAGAAAGTGCCTTGAAACTGTCTGCAACTGGTTCCCCATGGTAGGTATAACAAAAGGCAATGGCCAAGGACAGCCATCTGAAGAAATTCTGTTTTGGCACAGGTCATCCTTTCTTAGTTACAACACGAGAAGTAAATAGCTAATCAGCTTTTCTGACTTGGTTCTGATAAGATAGTACCCGAGGTGCCTATGCATGTCCAGAGTATATAGAATCCTTTCTCCCTGGTTGTGAGGGTCAGGAAAGAACACTGGGAGATTGATGGTCTAATTCAAATCAACCTCTAAAATGACCTTGGGCATGAATGAGGGACTTCTTCTTAATGACACCCAATCCCTATGAAAGACCGGTAACCATTTGAAATCGGAACCCACTAGAGCGAGTCCCAAAACACTGAGACTGAATGACTGAAAAAAATGGACTTGCATAGGTCCAACATGGCCACTTTTTGGAAAATTTCCTTTTCTCCAAAGTATGTTGATCTTGGAGTTAGTATATATAAGTTGGGGAGGACTTGCCCCACCATCCCCACATCAGGAGGTGCAGGAAAGCTTGCCCCCTGCAAAAAACAAAGTTTAAAGGAGAAAAGTGATGGTCAAGACTCGCTTTTCTCCTGAATTTTACATGTAATGAATCTTAAATATGCTTGACTGTATGTTCAAATGGAGATGTTGTTAACTCTTCCAGCACAAGTACATCCCAGGAAGGAGCAACCTGCTTGTGTCGTGGTCTCAGGTGTGACACTCCTTTCAGAAACTGTTTTACTAAAGCCATTGAAGAAAGTGAAGGATCCATTAACAAATATGCTGAAATGACTGCAACATGCCCCTCTATGAAGGGTTATGAAAGGGCAAATGTTAGAAAGTCACACAAATGTTTGAGTACCAGTGGTACACAATCAGTGATAAGGTCCTAGTTATTGGCTATGCACAAACTAGAAAATCTCTTTCACTCATTGAGAAAAGATTTTTACAGTAGGAGGTTTTCTTGACTCCTTTAACTGCTTAAATATGTTAGAACTGAATCACAGTTAGTTATAGTTGTTAAAAACTGTGGCATATCAAACTCCCCCTATCTTGACTGAATAGATCAAATCTGTGAGACAGCTTGTGGTAAGAAGGAAGAACTACTTTTGTCAAGGCCAAAAGAGAGTCACCACAATTACTTTGGGTGAGTCTTTCTGAATCTTCAGAATAATCCTAGATATCAGTGTAAAGGATGAAAATGTATAAAGGGACATTCCCAACCACGGAACGAAAAAGCATTTGTTTTCCAGGCCTGCCTGCAAGGAGCCCTGATGCATAATTTGTTTAGTTGTCTGTTTTGAAAGCAGTTAACAGATCTATCAGAGGTGTTCCCCACAAATGAATCAATTCCTGGAAGACCCCTTCATTCCATTTCTATTTTTGCTTGTTTGTCCTGGTCCTGCTCAGCTTGTCTGCCACAGCATTTTCCTCAGACAGAATGTAGTAAGCTTAGAGGGTTAAACAATACTTCAAAACAACCTCCCAAGCCATCACAGCCAACCTACGCCTTTGTTTATTTATATACCACATCACTATGATGTTGCCTGTAATCATCTGCAGAGCTCCTGGGGACCAAAGATGAAGAAGGGATTCTATAGCATGGATCACAGTTAACATTTCTTTGACATTTAAATAATTCAGCCTCTCTGTTTTGATCCAAAGATCCCACACTTTTACCCATATAGAAACTGTGCCTCAAGCAAAATCTGAAGAGTCTGTTGTCACAGACTGAGCTGGGATTGGAAGAAACAATGGGAGACCAGGATTCAGAGCAATCAGTTGTCTCCACCACAGCAGTTGTCTCTTCACAAAACCCAAAAACTGGAATCTGAAATTCCAGAAGGTGAGAATGTTGGATTCAGACAGTTTTTAAGAACCACGGATTTTACTCGTGCAATCTGGGAAGAGGAATCATAAGAATAATGGATTAAACGAACTCTAGAATCCTGAGAAACTCTCTGGCTGAAGTCAGAGACTAATTTGAGAAGCTCAGGAAGATTTCCAGATACAAGTCCAATTTCTCCTGGGGGAAGGAATGCCTGCTGCAGGGCAAAATCTAGAAGGCATCTTAGGAACCCAATCTATGAAACCTAGAGGAGGAATGAGAGGTAACAGGACTCTATGAGGTCAACATATTTAACTTTAGTACTTTCACAAACAATTCGAGAAAGGATAGGTTGAATATCAAAAAAGGATCCTTCTTTGGCACCAAAAACATTCTAGAATAGAATCCTTCTCCCCTTTTGTTTTGAGGCACTTGTTCTAGAACCTCCAAGGAAACCATATGATGAAGAACCTAAGGAAAAAATCCTGTCTGGTTCAGCAGATTCCCCAAAACGGAGATGCGTTTTCCTGGTGCCATTTGTTACCCTTCTGAACTACACTCAGAAACCAAATGTCTGAAATAATCTGTTGCCAAAGAGGAAGACTAAGAACCAGTTTGCTGGACAGATTTGAAGGAGAAGAAACAGGGGGAGAAAGAATCCTGACATAGTCATTCTGAGGTACAGGTCTGTCCCTTCTTCTGAAGGGATCTATGCTTTTTGGTCTCCTCCTGATATTTCTTTTTAGATCCCTGTCTGCTGGAAGCTTGCAGGGATTTCTTGCTTTGCTTTATGAAAAAAGAGCCAGGGTTTTTGGTAGATTTAAAAAAGGGGGTGAAATATCTTATTAACTCCCTCTTTCAAACTGTCTGAGCACCTAAGCAGCAGAAGGACCAAATAAAACCTCCTTAGCAAAAGGCAGATTCAAAATATCAGATTTTTCTTCTTCAGAAAACTAACGATACACAGGCAAAACTTCTCATCACAGTAGCAGTAGCTTTAGCCTGGACACAGTCAGTACAGAATTCGGAAAACTTACCTTTTGAGGACAATGTGCCAGAGAAAGTTCCCCAAGCTGTCCACACAAGTTAACAAGTACTTCAACATTTGAGCCTAGTAGCTCAGGACTCTAAAGGCTATAGATGAAGAACAAATTCTCTTTCCAGACATGTCAAATGCTTTACCATCCTTGTCCAAAGGTTGAGGATTAACACTGCCAGAAGCTTGTTAGCAGCTGGACAAGAAATATAAATAGCTGCAGGTCAGACTTGAGGTCAGAAAACAAATAGTTGTGAGTTACTTTATAAAGTCTATTTGCCTTTTTATGAAACTTGACCATCAGGATGATTGCAGGCAAAATCAAAAACATCCTCCAAGGCTGGCATAATAGGAGGAATAAGTGTAGTATATGGCATATCCACCTGTAACATACAGTATTTCATTATGGATGGGGAGACATCCTTTTGCTCCCACATAAACACATTACTCCTCCTGGACAAAGCTTCAGAAAAAAAAATCCTCTATAGAAGTGACTGAGGAAATACTCTCCTCACAGAGTCTGGTGCTTTGTAAGGAAGCTACACAAGAAGCCATGTCACTAAGATTATCAGAAAGCTCTGATAAAACATCCTCAGCATTTGTAGAATTAAGAATCATGTTTGAATTTTCCTGCAGTTCCACAGGATTCAAAACTTGCAATAACTTTTAGCTAACACAAACAATTCATCTTTACTAACAGACACACAGTCGTTAGAAAAATATGTCTAACTTTTTGTTTCCTTTTTTCCAGGAACTTCTCTAGAAGGAGACTGACAGAAGGATGGCATTTCAACACGGGAAATGGGTTTCATACCCTGACCACCCCAGGAAGAACATCCCGGACTCTTATACCAAAACAAGATGGTTCTCCCATACCTGGTATGGACATTGGAATAGACACACAGGGAGTGGCTAACCCCCAGTCTATGGTGGTTGAAGGGACTACACCAGAGGATCCCAAGAAAACCAGTGAGTGGTCTGAGGAGCAAGTTTTGGCCACTGCAGAGCCAACCACTAACAGCTGGGTCTAGATTAAGCTCGTGGTGCAGACAAGGGCTCTTTAATTTGTTTTTCTTTTTAGGTACAGCAGGATGAGGAGGAACCACAGCACTGGTAAAGGTATCCATGTTCCTGCCAAGAGAGAATCCTGTTTGTTGGTAGGCACTGGAATGTAAGTTATCACTCTATTGTTCATAAGCAGTACATACAGTTACACTTTCCTACAAAGTCTCACAAATATCACAAAAAGAAATGCACAAGCAGTACATTTTAGTCCTGCCAAATTCAGAAGTCCCTTTTTAGAAAATGACACTGAACTGAATAAAAACAATTATTACACCTTTGCACATATAATTCCTTCATTTTCTTATAAAATGTACAAAAGCAGCACATTTTTGCACAAAAAAGTGCCCCAGACCTAGTTAATTAGTGCAAGTTACTAAAAATATCTATTCAGATAAGACATTTCCGTTAAAACATCCAACACAATAAATTGCTAGTATTCTTAAAGACACCTGGTCCCAATTCTTGTTAAAAAAAATAGAGACAATATAATTTCTCTTCAGTATAGGCATGTTTTGTCGAGTTGGTATAAAATAACATGTACTAAAGAGGTGAAAACAAAGGTCATTAATTCATACCTGATCTCGAACTCAGTTATACACAGCTAATTTCTATGATTATTTTTGTTTAATGAGCACTGCTAAATCAAATATAGAATTAAGACTGGATAGAATAGCTGATGGCGATATTTCGATTTACATGCTTAACAACTGCAATTTACCGATAACTGAATGTTAATACAGGCTGTCAAGACAAGAGGCAGCTTTATTAATATTGTCTAAACATACAATTTATAAAATGTTTTTATCAACAATAAGTTCCAAAATAATAAGTGTGCCATATATGGGGATTGCACAATATGTTAAAATGAAATAATAAAGTATCTATACTGTTGAAAAAAAGAAATATATATTGAAATACAAAATGTTTGTTAGTTGTGTAACAAACTTAGAAAAAGTGCCCTTGTCTAAAAATATAGTTCAAAGCCTTTAAGCCATTTTATTATATATATATATAAAGGTACATACTGAGTTCATCAACTGCAGCCCAAAACACACTGTTATTACGCTTAATAAGATCTACAACAGACTTCATAAATCCCTATTTGCAATCTGACCTATTCTCAACCAAATACCAGAGCATTCAACTACAACTGGTCTTCTGGTTAATTTGTTTTTTATGTATCTTTTTTTAAACATATTTATTAAATTATTACTAAAGACACAGACAAACACACATTAACACAAAATAAAACAGACCATTTTTAACATTTTTTTCCATGTAGATACAATGTACATCACATACATTTTCTTTGCTAATATCATCTGTCCAGCATTGCAAAAAAGTGCTGAATTCCTGCCTTCCATTGAACCTCAATCCTCCTCCTCCTGAACATTATTATCCATGTATTGTTCCCACAATTATCATTTACTTGTATGCAATTTGCCCCTTCCTTTTCTAAAGATCCCTCTTCAATTTCTTTACTTCTTATAATATATAATGCCTCAAATACAGTAGGCATGGACTTTTATTTCCATTTTCTGGTAACTGCTTTTTTGGCAGCCAACAGAATTAAACTTAATAAGGCTTTACTATGTCAAGGCAATACAGATATTGTATCCCAGCTCAAAAGAATGATTTCCTTACTTGCAGCCATTTGCTCACCCAATATTTCTGATAGAGTACTCATAAAATCTCAGCTTACTCTGTCAAATGCTCTCTCTGGCTCATCATTGTTCTATTAATGTTGTGAAATGTTTGCTTCCCATCCACAAAACCACACTGATCCATATCTATCAATTTTGGCACACCATTGCCATTCTTTAACCATTATAGACAAACACTTTATAATCGTGGTATTGAACCTAAATGAGCCATTATAACGGCTCTGATGGGTGTTTGCTATCTTTAGGTATTACAGCCACCACAGCTTTCTTCCATGGCAGTTTTTGTTTAACATTATTTTAAAAGGAGGAGCAGTTTCTCCTCCTTTTAAAATACTGTTAAACAAAACCATCCAGATCTTTATCATTTTCTTCCCTCATTGCTTCCAAACTTCCACAGGAATGCCACCTATTCTTGGAGACTTTCCTGTAGATTGGTTATAAATCACCATTTTTATTCCATCTCATCTCCTCCTTTCCTAACTGTTAGTAATTGAGCCCCATCTGCCTCTAACCTCGGCATATTTTAATTCTTCCATAAACATTTCCATTTGTACTTTTTCTTGATTTCCACATTACCCTGCTTTACACAGATTTTCATTAAAATTCCAAAATGTTTCTAATTCCACTACAAGATCTCCATTTATTTTCCTTGTTATAGGCTCCCTAACCTTGGCAACAACCCATTCTGCTTTCTGTTGCCTCAGACATTATGCTAAAAATGTTTGTGCTCTGGAGTTATTGCCAAAGAACACTTGCTTAACAGCACTCTTTCTAAACTCATGCATGTTATCAAATTAGTCTTTTATTTCCTTTGAACACTCTGCAGTTGAGCCTCTTCTTGTTCTGTGACATTCTCGCTATTTTGCAATACTTTAACCTTTGTCAATCTCTCTAAATAATTATTACTTTTTAATAATATCTTTTTCTTTTATTTCCACCCTATTTTTAAACTCCACTTTTATTTTGTCCTACACCCTCCCTATATTTTCTGAAGAAATTTTTATCTTCCATATTAACTCCCAAATAATTTCCACTACCCATTCCTTACAGTCCTCACTGTTTAGCAGATGGGTAGGGAAGCTAACATATCTCATTTTTATTTCATTACTCTACATTTTTATTTAAGTTATTATTGGCACGTGATCTGAAATAGTTATTGAACGCATACAAAATCTTTCAAGTAAATGCACATGTTCCTGTGAAACATAATTTCTGTCTACCTACCCCAGGTTTTGTACCTTTGGGAATAATATACACATTCTCAACAAGTTCCTACTACTGAATTCACATCTTCCGTACAAAATATTTTCATACATTTCTTCAAAAATCGAAATTGTTTTGTTACATTTCCCTTCTAGGGACCTCAGATACAGCCTCACACTTGCAAATCAAATCTCAGTCCCCACCTCTATATTCCCTGCTGAAAGCTGATTATTTCCCCAGAATTTTCTTAAACTGCACTGTAGCAGATTTAGGTGGAATATAAATACATGCCAGCATAATCACCCTCCCTTGACAGCAGTCCCTTACTACTATAAATCTACTATCATCCTTTTCTCCCTCTTCTATCACCAATAGAACTCCTCTAGTAATTAACATAAGTACTCCCCATTTCCTTTTCCCAAATATTCCACTGAATAACCATTCTGAAATCCTTTCTTGTTCAAATTCACATGCTCAACATGCTCAGTTCTTTTCAAATGTGGCTCTTGTAGCATAGCTATTTGCACTCTGCATTTTTAATACAGTTCATTTTCCTTTTTTGCATATACCTGTGAGACCACTCACATTCAAAGATAATATGGAAAGTGTTACCATTATGATAAGAAATCATTATTTCCACCTGTTACTATTATTCCCACCTATTTTCAATGCCTAGTTTCAGCTTGTGTTACATGCATACACTAATGTTTGGCAGGTTGATCATTTATACAGTTGTTTCTTGTCATATCCATTTGAACCTATGTCACATCGTATAAGACTATTTGTTTTAATGTTCAAACACCACCCCGAGAACACCCCATAATCTAGTAACATAACACAAAACCATGTACATCTTCAAATAATGAAGTTTAACCATCCTAATAGAAACAACTGTCCCACATTGATAGCTACACTCAAAGGATTGAATTCACATGTAATGAAGGTTATCCATGGTAAGGCACGTGGCACAGCCTGTGCTTACACCAAATGCTCTCTACTTTTGTCATATCTTTGCTCGTCTCCCAGATGTAGAAAACAACTTGAATGCTTTCAGAAAACATTATCTTTTAGCCACTTCAAAAACAGCATTTAGTTTTTACTGCCCTTATCAACTTGTCTCCATAGAAACGCAAAAAACAGATACACATTTGCCTTCCACTGCAAGCTTCTTATGTTGCACTGTGAACATTTATTTGCTAAAAGAAAACTTTTCATAACATTCACTTTTCCTTTATTTATTTGCTTCCTTTTAAAACCTGTTGTTAGATCAAGCCAAGGGCCTTAATCTAGTCATTCCCCTATGCAAAAGTAAGAAAAAGCATATCAGTTTTACTAATATGCTCTTTTGCTTTAACACTGTTGCAGTATTACTAACTGAAGGGATCTCCTTCCAAAGACAGCCCAATATCCATCCAGCATACCAAAACCTTTGGCACTTATAGGCACTGTGCATCACACACATGCTCCCCATGCAAGACGTACAGCATAAAGGTGATATATGGATGAACACACTTAGAACTGAAAAAACCCAAGGAGGAACAGAATGTCTCTAGAGATAAGGAACGTCATGTGCATCCAGAAGGAGAAAAGGGAGAACAGCCCCTTGGCCAGGAAAGCAAGAAAGAACAGGCTAGAGCAGAGGGGGCAGGAAGGAGGGAGTGAATACTGCAACAGTGAATAGAAGGGCATCTATTGTTACTGTAAGATTTTACACAACTGTACTATGTCCTTCTATATCACTGTTGCAGTATTCCTAACTGAAGGTAGAGTACCAACGCTCAAGAGGAAACCTGTGAGGGGGATGGCATTGAAGAGCCCTCAAGAAACCCATGCAGGATAGCTCTATCCTGGAAATAACATCCAACTTGCAATGCTTAGTGAAGGTGTGAACAGAAGACCAAGTAGCAGCCTCAAGGATGGAATTGGTATCCAGCTCCTTAAAAAAAGCACCAGAGAAGGCAACAGCCCTGGTAGAATGAGCCTTTCCAGACGAGAAAAGAGATTTAACATGAAAAGAATAAAAAGAAATGGCCTTAGAAATCCAGAAGTGATGGTTTGCTTAAAAAAAGCCAAACCCAAAGACCTAGGATGAAAGGAAAATCCAAGGTGTGCAGAACCTCCTCACTGGCAGACAGTGGAGAAGGAAAAAAGGAACATGACTAGACTGATTAAGGGACAACTCATTAACCTCCTTGGGAATAAAAAGACTAATACAAACAGCACTCTGTCTCAATGAAAAACTAAAAAGGGAGGAACAGCCATGACAGCCTGAAGCTCAGACACTCTCTTAGCTGAAGTGAGGGCCAAAAGAAGAACAGTCTTCCAAGTGCAATGTTGCAAGGAAGATGAAGCAGCAGGCTCAAAAGGAGCCCAAGTCAGTTTTTCAAGAATAAAAAAATGAGGTCCCAGGAAGGCCGAACTGGCTTCCCGGGAGGCCTAATATGAAGGACGCCTTTAAGAAACTGCTTGATCTCAAATCAAGAGGCCAGAGGCCAAGGGCAAAAAAAGCAAATATTGCTGACAGATGAGCTATAACTGAAGAATATGCTAGCCCAGCATGGAGTAGATCACAAAAATGAGAGAGAATCATAGAAACCTGCACAGATAGGGGACCCTAGTTTCCAGAAAGGCAACAGACACAACATTTGTTTCCATTTGGACAAATATGACTTCCTTGTAGTTGGTTTCTGGTGTCTTGCAGGACCTGAAGCATGTCCTCAGAAAAGAGGTGCCTAAAAGTGATCAAAACCCTATCAATCAGTGTCAGCTGAAGAGTAGACAAGTGAGGTTGGATAAAAGACTTGTCTTGTGAGAGAAGGTCCATGCAGTGAGGTGACTTGTGGTGACTGCCCCTGACCAAGTGAGAAAGCGGGGGGAACCAATGTTGTCTGATCCACAAGGGAGTCACTAGCAATATTTTGGGGGAGTCTTTCCTGATCTTGTGTAAGACTCTCAAAAGCTGAGAAAGGGGAAGAAAGACATACAGAAACATCCCCTTACAAGGAAAAGATAGGACATCCACTTTCCAAGCCACAGGACTTGGGACTCTGGAATCGAATAGAGATAGTTGTCTGTTCAGCGGGGAGGCAAAAAGCTCTACCTGAGGAATATCCCACTGATGGACAATGTCCAGGAACACATTTCTGAGAAGCATCCAGTCATCTGATTGCATGCTGGACAAGTTCAGATAGTCTGCCACTAGAATGTGCTAAGAGGGAATGTAAATTTTCTGGAGAGTTGCTTGATACTGGACAGATAGATCCCAGACCTGAAGAGCTAGGCAGCAAAGAAGAATACTGTGTACTCCCTTGATTGCAGACATATCACATCACTGTAGTTTTGACTGTGAAAAGATTTAGGGGCCATGGACGAAATAGGGAATGAAAAGCCTGAACAGACAGAAGCAGGGGCCCTCATCTCCTTCATTTTAATGTGGCCTGATCTCTGATAAAGATACCAGAGACCCAGAACCTTAAGACAAACAAAGGAAGCTCCCATCCCCTGTCTGTGGCTTTCTGTAAGGAGGTCTTGAGTCTGGGCTGGTGCTTGAAAAGGAAGCCTCGGGTTGAGACAGAGATGATGAATCCAACACTGAAGCTCAAGCTTGAGACAAGGGAGGAGGGGGATTGGGATGTACATGGGGTGGCAATGATGAAGCCACACTGACTTAAGGTACCAGTGTAGTTTTCTCATATGGAATTTGGCCAGAGGAAGCATGGGAATGGTGGAAGCCATGAATATGAGGACCCTGAGAAAGTCCCTGGCCATGAATGACTTCAGAGGAAGTCTGGAAAAAGGCAATAAAAGACAGGGCCTTGGAGGCAGGCGGGGATGCCGGCATGGGAACGGTCTGAATCCAGCAACCAAGGAAAATATGATTCTGAAAAGGGGTCAGAGCTGATTTTAAAGTTTATGATGAACTACACACCCTGCAACAAGGAAATAGTAAACTGCAGATCTTGAAGCAGAGCCTCGGGGAAGGAAGCTTGAATGACCAGATTGTCGAGATAAGGAAAGATCTGCACTTCTCTCCTCCTGCAAAAAGCAATGACAGGAGCAAGACATTTAGTGAATACCCTTGGGGCAGCAGAGAGGCCAAAGGGCAAAGCAGAGAACTGAAAATGCAAAGGAAGAAACAGAGAAATGTAAAAATTTCCTAAAAAGGGGATGCACGGGGATATGAAGGTAGGCATCATTGAGTTCCAGAGACACCAGAATGACTTGAGGAGGAAGAGGAAATAAAGGTCGAATAGACAAAATCTGAAAAAAGGAATCTCAAGAAAGGTGTTGAGCTGGAAACGATCCAGAATTGGTCTCCAAGTGCCCTCCTTCCTGGGAGCTAAAAACATTCTGGAATAAAAATCCCTCCTACCTGGGCTGGGGGTACGGTTTGAATGGTGGCATGGACCAAAAATGAATGAAGCACCTATGTGAAAAGAGGATGCTGTGCCTGAGGAGGTTGAGGAATGCTCAAATAGAGAGTAAGGGATTTCCAAACCATGAAATACCCCTGGTGGATAACAGACAAAACCCAAGAGTCTGTTGTGATTCTCAACCAGTTTGGAAGGGACAAGGAAAAATGAAAGGATAAAAGGACCTGTCTAAGGGAAAAAGGAGGCAAACTGTCAAACAAAACCCAGATTGTCTTGCAGGTTTCTGGGAAGTAGAAGTTTGAATAGACTTAGCAGGAGGCACACATCTAGAGCCCATTTTACCTTTGGGGGGAGGGAGAGACTGCCTGCAAACAAAAGCAGACTTAGAAGGGTAATTGTTTAGAAACTTAGGAATAGGAAAAACAAAAATATGTTTCAACTTCTGTAAGGCCTTACCCTTGTCCTGAACAAACTTGAAAAGTTTAAAAGCAGCAACACCAAAAATATTTTTATTATCCAAAGGAGCATCCAACAATTTGGCCTTAATGTCATCAGGCAGAGCCTGAAAAAAAGCCATGAGTAATGCCGCATAACAGAACCAAATGCAGCAGCCCTGGAGGAAGTATCTACTGCTTCATAACTGCACTTAACAGAATGGCAGGCAACTTGAGAGGTGAAACCTAACAAGAAAAAAGCGAAAGCCTTCCCCTCAGAGTCAGAAATTTCCTGAGAAAGGAGGGCCAAAACATACCTAGTCATATGATTCTGATAGTTAATGGCCCTAAAAGATAAGGCGGCAGGAGTATAAACCTTCTTGCCCAGCCTCTCATAGATTCTACTATCCTTGTCTGAAGGAAGCAGCTTGGTAGAGGGCAACAGCTGGAGGGCTTATCTGAATAGACAGATAAGACAAAAGGATCAGCAGAAGGGCACTTATACAAAAATTTACATTCATCAGGCACCTTTGTAAAATCTGTCAGGTTTCTTGGGAGCTGGGGGCTGAGAATCAGTGGCCATAGAAGCTGGTGAAAAGGTATCCAGAAGGGCAGCCGAAAGAGGGAGAAGAGCAGAAGGTTTGGGAGACATCTGAAGGAGCTCATAATATCTTTTCTGGATATCAGAAACGTGAGAGCAATTTCCACTTAAAGAACTCCATCATATGGGTAACAGTGCCTCAAAAGATAGTTCCTCTAAAGTAGAATCTGGACTAATATAATTCTCTTTCTCTGAACAATAATCCAAGGGGAAAGGTATCTGATAAAAGTAAGCTAAGGACTCTTCAGAGGAATCCAGTTCCCTAGGTCTTTTAAGAGGAGTGGAAAACCAGGGAAGAGCAGGCATAGACACCCCTTGTGGAGGCTTTAAAGCTATTTAAGCATTAAGCAACCCCTGAGTAAAATCTTGACATTCACATTGGGGATTCGTAGCTGCAGGGGAAATATGCTTGATATTCTCTTTCCTTTTCTGCGGGACATTCACACGAAATACCCTAACAGGGTCAGACCCATGGTGACAATCGATAAGCATAGAAGTGATCTCCTCCCTCAATCCCTTGGATATAATCAGCCAAGGTTCCCCTTCAATGTCAGGTGCAAATTTTTATAAAAACATGTGAGAAGTAAGATCCATGCCAGCCTCTAATGGGGTCATGGCAAAAGAATCCAAAGCAACCACCAGACAATCCTCCAGGCTTTCACTAGCCTCGAGAGAGACATCCAGGGGAGGCTGGAGAGCAGCCGTATCAGATCTAAGTTTTTTGGCCTTTATCTTTGTAGATGGCTGACCCCTGGGATGGGAAGAATCCACCATAGCACCTTGAGCCAACAGTTTAAGACGTTGGATTTCAAGGTAAACAGAGGAGGAGGAGAGATGACTGTGTAGGGTCTTAGGGGCAAAAGCTTGGCAGATAGAACACTGCTTATGGTTGTGGGAAGCACATAAACAAAAGAGGCACTGGTCATGATGGTATTTGTGGGGAATTTGCCTCCCACACTGACAGTTTCCCTTTCTTGATAACATGAAACTAATCAATACTAAAGAAAAAGAAGATAAGGAGAAACCCAACAGGGCACGTACCTGAACAAAACAGCTCGGTAACCAGCACAGAAGAAAGGCATTCAGACCGACATTCAAAGATGGCGTTTGGACTGACAGCAAAGAAGTTCTGAGTGTGTGTGTGTCTGTATGCCACCTTTATGCCCTATGCCTTGCACAGAGAGTGTACGCATGATGTATGGCGCCTATAAGTACTAAAGGCTTTGGTATACTGGTCGGACACTGGTATATCCTTGGCAGGAAATCCCTTCAATTAGGAATAGTGCAATGGTGATACGGAAGGACATTTGAAATTTACCCAAAAATACAAATTCACTGGTTCTCCTTACCAAGTTTCTGTTTTAACACTGGGAGAGCTGAAATTGAGCTGTTACTCAGTGTGCAGCCATCTTGAAAGTTCCCAGGCATTAATATTCTTGAAACAGTTTTGCTGTTTGACTGTTGTATGTATTTTACTGCAGTTTGTTGATGTCTGTTCCCATGTATGCTAAAAGTTATGTTTAGCATAGAAAACAAAGCTGTGTTATTTTTGAGTCACATGAACTATACAAGGTTAATCACCTCTGAAGTGAAAGAGGAGCTAGTGATTATTTGTGTTTAAGGAAAAAAGAAAAGATTTGAAGGTTTTCCTGAGAAAGCTCACTTGAACAATCTCTGCTATTGAAAAAACTAATGTGTGGATAAAGGCACGTTTCTTAGTTTGTACTTTTTATATTGCTTTCCAGTGTACCTGTGGCATGTACTTTTATTACAGTGAGTTAAAGTCTTTTTCTCTTCCACATTAAAAAATCTATTTATAAAGTTGTTTTTCTAGATGAGTTGCAGGAATTAGAAGACATTAATTACTTGTGAACTGTGGGAAAAAACAGAAACTATATTTATTTAAGGTGAAAAGAAAAGTTTTCAAGGTTTTCCCGACAAACTCACTCAAACAGCTTCTGCCACAGAAGACACTACTGTATGGAAAAAATTTCCAACCCTCTCACCCTGTTGTGTTTTTAAACCCATTGGTTCTCTAGGTGTCCAGTCCTCATGCTAATTTTTAGTGCCTGCCTGGACTTTGTTAATGCCTTTGACACTATTCCCCATGATGGTACTACTGCTCACAAACTCATTGTCAAACCTTCTAGTTATCCTTCTCTATCAATCTCTTTAACCCCCTACATTACCAACCGCTCTCTAAGATCACTCTTCTAAACATATATAAGCCTCGTCAACCCCATGGCCACCTATCATCCTGCTCCCTAGCTAAACTCTGGAATTCTCTTCCTACCACCCTTTGAAATACTCAGAACCACTCAAACTTCAAAACTCTTCTCCACTCTCACCTCTTTTTAAAGTGGGAATGTTCCTGTACCCCTACCACATAAACTCTTTAACACTATCTCCCATGCACTATATACCTCAACCTTCTATCACTGTGCGCTCTTACCCTTTGCCTCTACTTCCCTCTCCTATCCTATACCTCATAAACTTCCCCAAACCCACTCCCTTTCTCCACTATATACCACCATTTACCTCTCCCACCTCACCTTCTTCTCTCTTTCCTCTCCTCATATATCTAACTTCCAAAAAAAAAAAGCTTGTTTTTTTATCTGTACATAAATGTTTTACTTACATGTTTTTTTCATCCGAAATGCAAGTACTTTTAATATGTTTAGACTCATGAATCTCACTTTTGTAAATCATTACCTAGGATTAGAAATGTTATGAATTTTTTTTAACAAATTGTATATTTTCTCTGTATTTTCCGCTGTTCTACTACATTATTTACTTTTGCATAACTGTTGTAAAATTTTGTACATCCTGTGGAGCTTTTCTCCCCAGGCCTCCACTGAAAACTGGCTCTTCCAGGCCCAGTGGACTATCTCGATCATCAAACTGTAAATAAGTAAATAAATAAATGAATGAATGAATAATGGGATTACTGGTAAACTCTCAACTTAACATGAACGCATACATTGTTAGCCTAATTGATAACTGTCTATCTGACAGAACTCTTACACTTAAGTTCAGTGGTTTCTCATGGGACTATGTCCTGGGCTGCTTCCTTTTTCATTAATACTGCTCTGATAAAAAGCTAATATCCAGGTTCTATGGCTAACCAAGTTTTATGATGCTAGCAAGCAGAGCAGTTATCAAATCACATTCTGATACTCAAATTCTCCAGCAAGAGCTGGTCTAGACATGTGCTTGGTTGTTAATCATGCACTTATTATCAAAGCCAAGAAATACACGTGTCTACAGTGGTGAGGAAATCATTCTATGTTGCTCAACTTATAAAAAAAAGGTATGGCATCTAAGTCCAAGGAAGTCATTGCTCCACTGTACTCGGCATTCATCAGACCTATCATTGCCCCCTTTGGTATGTACTTAACCAGGTATATCCAACAACTGGAATGTCCACAGAGGTTCCTCACTAAAAGAATACAGGGCGTACGTAATATGTCCTATGCAGACCACCTCTAGGCCCTATCCCTGTAATCTGTCACCTACAGGCTTTTGACGGGAAATCTATGCCTGGCAGGGCATTGTCAGACCCCACTCTGATGGACCTCCTGCATATCCACAAAACAAACAGTGCCAGAATAACCCGTTCTAAAGACTTAAACCTTGCCTGTGATATAAACAGGATCTGCTGGAGAGATAGGTATGTATCCCAGAGACTACTCTGTCTATTAAACAGGCTCCCCATCCATGTGAAGCAGAATTCCTCCCTAACCCAATTCAACTGCAACTTGGACAACTGGATGGGAAACCGGAAATTCATCCCTGGTTTGGCACCCATGTCTCTAATGCAAACAGGTAACCTGTAAATGGTTCATTTCTCAGGCCAATGTTTATACTTATCAAGGGTATCAGAACTTGTCAGAGATTTGAGATGCATGGTTAGGCTTAAAAAGGCCCTTGTGGTCATTAGCAAAGTAAACACCTATGAACCTATACAGCATAATTTCCACTTGTAAATCTAGCGTCAAATCCAATTACCATATACACAACATTCCAATGCAATACAACACAGCCGTCAAAGATTTGAGAGTCTATGTTGAGAACTGACTCTCAAACTATCCATCACATCTCTGCAATGGTTAGAAAATCTTGCTTTGCACAACTTATCCTTTGTAGCATCTCTTCAAGGTCCAGAAAAATTGTAGTCCTACTTCATTCCTCCCTTATTAAGTTGATCACTGAATACAATGCTCACTTCTACTCCTCGCTCATTACTCCTAACACTGAACATAATGTTCCTTTCAGCAAGTACTTCACCAAGTGCCTAACCAACATGAGAGACCTCAGTGTACTCTGATTTCAGTTTATTGTAGTATAGCATATTACAAACATGATACACAAGTATGCAGTGCTATCACCACAAATAAAATGAATACTGCATACAGTTCTCACATAAATATAACCTGTATTATAGTAATTCTTCCCACTGCTGCAGTTGCAAACAGTGCCTAAACATCATCCTGGCAACATGCTGTATAAGTAGCTTTTATAAGAGTCAGCTATAGAGAGATTGCTGGAGTGCGAAGTGGTCCTCATGGTATTTAGGCACACTCCTGAAGGATACCCATACAGAGCTACATAGTCACACACACACACACACACACACACACACACACACACACACACACACACACACACACACACACACACACACACACACACCTCTCGTACTCTAGACAGGACAACGTGGATCATAGGTTGTATACCATGTCATGACTAGCCATGCAATGATGTAAAAAATGTCTCTAGATAATTTGGCAACACTGACTAATGTCTCCAAAAATGGGCACCAGTATTTACAATGTTAAGTGGGTTAAGGGCTCAGCTTGCTCCAACATGCACCAGGCTCCCCATGCCAATAGTGAGAGTGGGCTAGCCAGTGACCATAAAGTTCAGCAGCCCAGGGTCAATAAGCTATTGGCCATTTGGGATCTAGTTTCCCAGCCTGGGATAGCTCTGTTGCGTGAAAGCCTGATATAAAACCAATCAACATGTCAAACATAAACTAAGGACTGTTAGACTGAACATAGGTTCAC
Organism: Protopterus annectens; assembly: GCF_019279795.1. Taxonomy (NCBI): domain Eukaryota; kingdom Metazoa; phylum Chordata; order Ceratodontiformes; family Protopteridae; genus Protopterus; species Protopterus annectens. The sequence continues at coordinate 844,051,130 of NC_056732.1, forward strand.
AAACAGGATGCAATATGGAAGTGGATGACAAGATGGAAAGAAGACTGGACATCTTGTGTATCCAGGAGTCAAAGTGGAAGGGCAACACAGCAAACCCTCTTGGCTTGGGATCATGGGCAGGAATAGTCTTATGAAGACACTGACGGATGTCATCATAATTAGTGACAGACTTGTGGCAATTGTACTCCAGGGTAAATAAAGTGCAGTACTCATAATCTCAGCCAATGCCCCACAGCAGAGTTGTGACAGCATGGATAAGAGTGTATTCTTGATAAAGAAGGAAAACAGGAGTTGGTGTAGGTAATGGGAGACATACCTGACTGCTCATACTGGGACAGACAGAAGAGCTTATGAGGATCACCTGGGTCTACATGGGTAGGGAAAAAGGAATAAAGAAGGAGAAGCCATTATAAACTTCTGTCTGGCAAATGCACTGATGTAGTTAACACATGATTCAACAAGAGAGACAGTCATAAGATCAAATACAAGATGGCCAGCATGCAACCCAGTAGACTTCCTTCTAGTAAGGAAAGGGCAATGGGGTAGAATCATAGATTGCAAAGTTGCCCCCAGTAAAACAGTTGGCCCACAGCACAAAACAATGGAAAGGCACTTATTTTACACAAGGGATCAAAAGCCTGGCGAAACTTTTGCAGCCTTTGATAGCAATTTAGTCGAAAACAAAGCATTTACTGCATTTTTTTCTGTCTGTTTGCAAAAAAAACAAAAAAAACAAAAAAATATTTCTCCTTTCCTAAACTTTCCTAGCTAGTTGTTCCAGTGATCAGATTTTGCTGATCCCTGGGCTTTGTATTTGGTTTCTGTGTTCCTCCATTTTCTTGTGTGGCCAGAGGTAGTTTCTTTACTCACCAGTGGGAGTGGGGAGTACTGAGCTGCTTGTTTGTCCTCAGAGGAGTGGTTAGAAGCAGCAACTAGTAATTCGTCGGCCATTTTGGGTCATTTCCTGTTTTTTCCAGCCCCCTGCTATAAAGCATGCTTTGGCAGGCTTTTCTGGCATTAGAGAACTAGGCATAGCTCCTTGTGGTCCCCTGCAGAGTTCCTAAGCCAGCAGAGAGCAGAAAAAGCAACTTTCTTGATCATAAGTATTTTTAAACTTTTTAGTTTGCATTTTTCGATCTTTTGAGCTTTTCGACTACTGTTTGTGCCTATATTACTGTTTTATTACCTTATTTTCCTGTTTTTGTGAGCTTATATTGTTGATTGCACTTGAGGGCTAAAGTATTGCTTAAAAGTAACAAACAGGCTAATACACTCAAGTGTACCAGCCTTTGATAGCAATTTAGTCGAAAACAAAGCATTTACTGCATTTTTTCTGTCTGTTTGCAAAAAAAAAAAAACAAAAAATATTTCTCCTTTCCTAAACTTTCCTAGCTAGTTGTTCCAGTGATCAGATTTTGCTGATCCCTGGGCTTTGTATTTGGTTTCTGTGTTCCTCCATTTTCTTGTGTGGCCAGAGGTAGTTTCTTTACTCACCAGTGGGAGTGGGGAGTACTGAGCTGCTTGTTTGTCCTCAGAGGAGTGGTTAGAAGCAGCAACTAGTAATTTGGCCATTTTGGGTCATTTCCTGTTTTTCCAGCTCCCTGCTATAAAGCATGCTTTGGCAGGCTTTTCTGGCATTAGAGAACTAGGCATAGCTCCTCGTGGTCCCCTGCAGAGTTCCTAAGCCAGCAGAGAGCAGAAAAAGCAACTTTCTTGATCATAAGTATTTTTAAGCTTTTAGTTTGCATTTTCAATCTTTTGAGCTTTTCGACTACTGTTTGTGCCTATATTACTGTTTTATTACCTTATTTTCCTGTTTTGTGAGCTTATATTGTTGATTGCACTTGAGGGCTAAAGTATTGCTTAAAAGTAACAAACAGGCTAATACACTCAAGTGTACCAGCCTTTGATAGCAATTTAGTCGAAAACAAAGCATTTACTGCATTTTTTCTGTCTGTTTGCAAAAAAAAACAAAAAATATTTCTCCTTTCCTAAACTTTCCTAGCTAGTTGTTCCAGTGATCAGATTTTGCTGATCCCTGGGCTTTGTATTTGGTTTCTGTGTTCCTCCATTTTCTTGTGTGGCCAGAGGTAGTTTCTTTACTCACCAGTGGGAGTGGGGAGTACTGAGCTGCTTGTTTGTCCTCAGAGGAGTGGTTAGAAGCAGCAACTAGTAATTTGTCGGCCATTTTGGGTCATTTCCTGTTTTTTCCAGCCCCTGCTTTAAACTATTAGGGCTACCTAAAGTCCACTCTTCAAATTTTCCCTTAAAACTACCTTCCTCAAAGTATACTACTGTTCTATTTAGAGTATCCTACAACTATAAATTATCTCTACTTGACTCCCAAGTAGACTATTCTCTATCTGTATAGCGAAGCACTTGCTCCTACAGTACTTATCACCTCGATACAGCACTCTTGTTATAGAAAGTACCCCAAAAAAGCAAACCCCATTTCTCGGTCACCCACATCCCCCAGAACCTTTTCTTAAGTTTTTCTGTCTATTCCTTCTTGCATGTCGAGGGATCAGTTGCTAATGTCCTCTCCTGCTCAGCTGGTGAACCTGGGAATATTGAGGCAATGTTACAATTGCCTCATGTACACAGACAACCCTCTCCTCCTCCCACAAAACACAAATACATGTGAGAGATGCAACTATACGGCCAAACTGGAGGCTGAGCTCTCTCAACATAGGACTGGCATGACCAGACAGGAGGAGAAGGTAACCACACACACTATAGACCCAGTCTCACATAATACCATCACAACCTCAAATCATACACATAAACACACAAAGACATACTCGGAGGCTCTGATCAAAAATCTACCAAAACAGCAGAGGCCACCAAAGCAGACACCCAAACAACTACCACCTCAGAACACAACACCTGCAACACATAGACCACACAGTCAGAGTGTCAAGCAGTCACAGCCCTTAAGGCCAAACACAATGCCAGACACACTAGTCATTGGTGACTCCATAGTCAGACACACTGACGTCCCGCTCACCAGACTGAGTAAGGAGAAGGTCACAGTAAGCTGCCTGTCGGGTGCTAGAATCCGCCACATAACGCATGCACTCAGGTCTCTCAACAGCAGGTACAAGTACGACTCAATCATTGTCCACGCTGGTGTTAACGACCTGAGACGTACCTCCTTGGACTACATGAAAAGAGACATAGAGGAGCTCTCTGATTATGTAGCCCAAGCAGGTATGACCCTGACCTTGAGCAGTATCCTACCTTCACCAAGAATGATGCCACAATACAGAGATAAGATGATCAGCTTTAACAATTGGCTTAAACTCTGGTGTCATTCAAAGAGGATCCAATGTCTGTCTGCCTGGGATGACATGCTGGACAAGCCACGCTGCTTCGCAAGGGACGGCTTGCACTTGTCACCCCTGGGATTCGGATTTTGGCAAAGGCTCTTGCCACCCCTATAGTGCCTTTTTAGGCAAGGCTCAAATTCTAAACCTACCACCCTAGAACAAAACAAAGAAAAAAAACTAAGGGTAATGCTGCTCAATGCCAGAAGTCTCAACCTCAAGATGCACACACTCGAGGCCCTTCTCAGTATGGAGAACATCGATGTCTGTGCTGTGACAGAAACCTGGTTCAAGGCTCCTGAGAGCACCCCAGCACTATCAGGTTTTACCTCATATCATGCGGTCCGGCCCCAAAACCCGGACAATACCAAGAAAGGAGGAGGGGTATCCATATTCATCAAGGACACCCACACCTCAAGATTGGTGTCATCGCACGATGCATCGGAAACCATCCAGGTGCAATTAACCATAGGCAAGACTGCTCTGCAATTTGTAGCATGTTACAGGCCACCCTCGCAAACTCAGGAACCTCATATGGCCTTCCTGAAAACACTGGAGGGGATAAATGTATCTCCGAACACCATCATACTAGGTGACTTCAACTACCCTAATATAGACTGGGAACACTACTCAAGCCCAAACACTCTAGCCCAAAAGTTCCTGGAATTCATAAACTCAAATGCCATGGAACAACTAGTCACCATCCCCACAAGAGGAGAAAACATACTTGATCTCATCATCACGAACATGGGAGCACAATGTTCAACGCCGGAAGTATACCCCTCACTGGTGAGATCTGATCACAAACTAATCTCGCTGGAGGTCCTCATCCCGCCCCGAACCGAAATGAAAAAGACCACAGTAAAGAACTTCTCGAAAGCCGACTTCACACTTCTAAAGACTAGTGTGGTCTCCTTTAAGGCCCCTGAGCCGGCGGTTAGCATTACTCAAACCGCTGAATCACTTACAAATGCCTTCTACCAGCACCTGCAGGGCTGCATGGATCAGGTAATCCCAAGCTAAACAAAGACTCTTTGTACCAAAGGCAAGCGTCCAGTCTGGTGGACCCCAGCCATAAACAAACTCTACAACAAAAGGAGAAAGCTACTACAAGATAGAGCAAAATCCTTAAAAGGTAAGACACCGCTGATCACTATAAGTAAAAAGCTAAGAGCTCTCATAAAATCATCCAAAGCTAATTTTGAGAAAAAAATAGCTAAGGACTCTAAAGACAACCATAAGGCATTCTTTAGCTATGTCAGAAACCTAGGAGGAAATTCCCAGATATGCTCAGAATTAGTTCAAAATGATGTGAAGATTACTGATCCTACAGACATTGCCAACATACTGGCTGACAGGTTCAGTGCAAACTTCTCCCCCCCTAAAGGAGAGATATCTATACCAAATGATTGTAGCCCCCCAAACATCTCTAACGCCCAGGTGAGAACTGCTCTCTCAAGGCAAAGAACACAGCATCCATGGGACCTGATGGTGTCCCGGCTGTGTGCTCCATGAACTCAACGAGGAATTAAACCCACAGTTAGGACAGCTGTTTAATCTTAGTCTCACCTCGGATACGCACTCCAGGAGTGGCGCACAGCGACTGTGGTCCCACTCCACAAAGGCGGTGCCTCCACCGACCCTGGAAATTACCGTCCCATTAGCTTGACAAGCCTTATCTGCAAAGCCATGGAGAGGATCATAATGGATCTCATAAATAAAGACATAGGGAACTTGCAAACTTTGGATCCAACCCAGTTTGGCTTTGTCAAAGGCAGATCATGCCTTTTAAACTTGGTTGACTTTTGAAACAGTCACCAAGGCCATTGACGAGGAAAGGCAGTCCATACAGCCTACCTAGACCTGGCGAAGGCTTTTGATACAATACCTCACTCGGGTATCATTGAAAAACTCATCAACTTAAATGTAAACCCATACATTACAAGATGGGTTGCAAACTGGCTGAGTGACAGAACCCACAGGGTCAGAGTTGCTGGCGCCATGTCAGACTCAAAGCCTGTCACAAGTGGTGTCCCACAGGGCTCAGTCCTGGGCCCACTCTTGTTTGGCATCTACTTTTCTGAAGTACAAGCAAACACAGGAGGGTTATGGCTGACAAAGTTTGCAGATGACTGCAAACTGGCCGTAGTTGAAAACACATCCAACACAGATATCCTTCAGAAGGGTCTCACACAAACGGATAACTGGTGCCAGAGCCATGGCCTAAAGTTAAATGCCAAGAAATGCATAGTCATACCCATCGGGAAAAATAAGGTTACCCCTAGCTACCATATAGGTGGCAATCTCCTGAACACAGAAGAAGTTATTAGGGACCTGGGAACCCAGGTTGACAGTAGCCTTTCATTCGACACTCATATTGCTAAAGTAGTTAGGAAGACCTTCTACATTGCCCACCTTATCATGAAGGGATTCACATCTAGATCAAGGAAGTCATAGTCTCCCTATACTCATCACTCATCAGACCAATGATCGAGTACAATGCCCCATTGAATGTATCTGACCCGACACTTGCAGCAGCTGGAGAGGCCACAAAGTTCCTCACCAAAAGGATAAAGGGTCTCAAAAATCTGTCTTATGCTGCCTGACTGAAAGAACTCCAGTTATATTCAGTTGCTTACCGCTTGCTCAGAGGTGACCTATGCTTGACATACAGGGCCATGTCAAACCCAGATTTGATGAACATGCTTCATCTCAAAAAATCTAGATCCCTCAGAGCCACAAGGCGGAGACTTAAACCTCGACACGATTATTAATAGGACGTGCTGGAGGAATAGATTCATCACCCAAAGACTCCCTATGCTGTGGAACAAAATCCCGGTTTATGTGAGGCAGAGCACCTCGCTGGCCTTGTTCAAGAGGAATCTTGACGAATGGATGGGAGATCGCAGATACACCCCAGGGGTTACCTCAGTGTCACTGCTTGACAGAGGCACAGCAAAATAATGGGCATAGTTTCTCCAAACTAAAGGGGTGGCGTAAGCCACAAAACTATGGGCTAGGCTTATAAATGCCCTCGGGCAGATAGCCTAGTATGAACCTATGAACCTATGAACCTATATAGGTTCATAGGTTCATACTAGGCTATCTGCCCGAGGGCATTTATAAGCCTAGCCCATATTTTTATGGCTTAAGCCACCCCTTTTGTATGGGGAACTATACCCTTTATTTTGCTGTGCCTCTGTCTAGCAGTGACACTGAGGTAATCCCTGGAGTATATCTGCGATCTCCCATCCATTGGTCAAGATTTCTCTTGAACAAGGCCAGCGAGGTGCTCTGCCTCATATACCGGATTTTGTTCCACAGCATAGGGAGTCTTTGGGTGATGAATCTATCCTCCAACACGCCCCATTTATAGCGTGTGGGTTTAAGTCTCCGCCTGTGGCTCTGACGGATCTAGATTTTTCAGGTGAAGCATATTCATCAACTCTGGGCTTGACATGGCCTTGTATGTCAGGCAAAGGTCACCTCTGAGCAGTGTTTACTGAATAGAGCTGGAGTTCTTTCAGTCGGGCAGCATAGGACAGATTTTGAGACCCTTTATCCTTTTGGTGAGGAACTTTGTGACCTCTCCAGCTGCTGCAAGTGTCGGGTCAGATACATTCGAATGGGGCATTGTACTCAATCATTGGTCTGATGAGTGATGAGTATAGGAGACTATGACCTCCTTGATCTAGATGTGAATCCTTCATGATGAGGTGGGCAATGTAGAAGGTCTTCTAACTACTTTAGCTACATGGGTGTCGAATGACAGGCTACTGTCAACCTGGGTCCCCAGGTCCCTGATAACTTCTTCTGTGCTCAGAGGATTACCACCTATATTGTAGCTAGGGGTAACCTTGTTTTTCGAAGGGTATGACTATGCATTTTGGCATTTAACTTTAGGCCATGGCTCTGGCACCAGTCATCCATTTCTGTGAGACCCTTCTGAAGGATATCTGTGTCAGATGTGTTTTCGACTACGGCAGTTTGCAGTCATCTGCAAACTTTGTCAGCCATAACCCTCCTGTGTTTGCTTGTACTGAAAAGTAGATGCCAAACAAGAGTGGGCCCAGGACTGAGCCCTGTGGGACACCACTTGTGACAGGCTTTGAGTCTGACATGGCGCCAGCAACTCTGACCCTGTGGGTTCTGTCACTCAGCCAGTTTGCAACCCATCTTGTGATGTATGGGTTAACATTTAAGCTGATGAGTTTTTCAATGATACCCGAGTGGGGTATTGTATCGAAGGCCTTCGCTAGATCGAGGTAGGCTGTATGGACTGCCTTTCCCTCATCAATGGCTTTGGTGACTGTTTCGAAGAAGTCAACCAAGTTTAAAAGGCATGATCTGCCTTTGACAAAGCCAAACTGGGTTGGATCCAAAGTCTGCAAGTTCCCTATGTCTTTATTTATGAGATCCATTATGATCCTCTCCGAGGATATATAATTGACATGAGAAATAAAATTAAAACGTGCAGACTTGGTGACTTAAGGGACAAGTTGATAAAGGACAGACTTGTGTGTGGTATAAAAGATGATGCTGTGAAAAAGATTTTACTTTGTGACAGTGATTAAACTTTGAATAAGGCCAATGAGATTTGTCAGACATGCGAGCACACAGAAAAGCACACAAATATGCTTACAAATGTGAGCAGCCCTAGAGGGCACAATGATAAAGCTCATACTGATAGGCCCAAGCACATGGAAGCTGTAACCCCTGCAGCATTCACTGGAAAACCCAAGAACTTTCTAGTAAATTCTAGACTTTGCACAGTCTCAGTGAAGCACAAGAGTGAGTCAGGACACTCAAAGCATGGGCTCCCACCCACTTTCATTGCCAACTGTTGTAACTGTGGTGGAAGTCATGAATCTAAATGGGAAAAGTGTTTAGCTTTTGGTCAACAATGCCACAAATATAATAAATGGAATCACTTCAAAAGATTTTGTAAGTCAAAAGAATGTAGGCACTCTTTTATCACAAGGAAACATTTTAAGAAATGAGTTCATCAGTTAGAGCGTGAAAAGCCTACTCTTTACATTGATGGTGTGTCAGAGGTTCATGAAACAGTGAATGCAGTAGATTTAAGGGCTAACAATGAAGTATTTTGTACGGTCTGGATAAATGGCAAACCCAAAGAGCTCAAAGATGACACAGGTCCTGAGTGCAATGTTGTGTCTGCAGAAATATTTCAAGTATGAAGTATCAAGTAAAATCTTATTGTCATTCAGACCATACAACCACAAGTGTACAGCTGAAAGACATTATGTTTCTTCAAGCTCATGAATACACATAACCATTTCAACAAATAAACGTACGCACATAAACAATACATACACACACACACACACACACACACACACACACACACACACACACACACACACACCACACAGAGTCCAAGCAAGTCTCGGTCCAGTTCCAACAACCCAACCAAAAAAAAATCAAAAATCCAGATTATCCCACATCTAGCAGACAACAGGGTCTCCACCACCTCATCCAGATCAACAATCACAGTCTTCATCATCCACTATCACTATTCACTCCACGACCAACCCCGTCTCCACACCAGCAACAGCCCAGCTTCCTCCATCAAAATCAAGTCTGGATCCAGCACACCATCCGACACTCGGGTCTGCACCATCCACTGTACTTGGTGCACCTCTCCATATGTAGGCTCAAACAGCCATGACCAGACCAACCACTCCAGCCACTCCAAGCTACCAGAGCTAATCTGAATGATCCACCAATCCAGCTGATCCACCGACACCATCTGACACCACAGCAGCATACTACTCCACACCTGGTCACAAGCAACTTCAAAAAACAACGGATACATACAGGCAGTTTCTACAAGGAACATTAGACAATAATGGGAGCCAAAGAGGCTGCTGCCATCTTGGTATGTAAAGGTGAAAGGCTTGACTTGGCAAGGTGTGCAAAACTTGTTGATTATGGAGGTGAAGAAATTCAAACCGAAAGCTCAGTAGTGCTTTCGTGTTACTCCCAGCAGAGTAGAAGAAGCTACGACATATTATTTTATGTGGTCAAGAGGCATGTTCAGTCATTATTAGGGCTCAGAGACTCTTTGAAATGGGACTGCTTTCATTTAATAAGGAAATCCATCATGTTAACTTAAAAGACCACTACTCTAATTTTGCCCAGCACATTTTTTTATACATATGCTGATCTTTTCCAAGACAAACTAGGCAAACTTCCAGTTGTGTACTCCATGAAGTCAGACCCAGAGGTCAGTCCAGTTGTCAGATCAGCACATAAAGTTCCAATAGCCATGCAAGACAGACCAAAGCCGAGTTACATAAGATGGTGTGACAAGTGTAATTTGTCCAGTAGAAGCACCAACAGAATGGGTTTCTTCCACGGTGGTAGCTCATAAAAAAAGCTCAGATGACATCAAAATATGTATTGACCCATAAGATTTGAACAAAGAGCTAAAAGGATCTTATCATCCAATGCGCATAGTCGAAGAAGTTGCAGTCTTCATGCCAAATGCCACTATTTTTTCTGTCTTAGATGCAGAGAGTTCATTTTGGCAAATTCAGCTAGACAAACAATCCTCATTGCTCACTACATTCAGTACTCCGTTTGGCAGGTACAGATTTTTGAGAATGCCATTTGGGATAAATTCTGCAAGTGAAGTATTTCAACGTGCAATGGAGCAATTTTTTTCTGGGTATCCTTGTGCTATTATTGCAGACGTTATACTAATAGGAGGTTGTGATGAAGCAGAATATGACAGAAACCTCAGAAAAGTTCTAGAAAGGGCATGTCAAGTGAATCTTAAGCTCAATGCACAGAAATGCAAATTCAGGCTACAAGAAGTTCCTTACATTGGCCATTTATTTAAAAGTATAGGCCTATGACCAGACCCTTCAAAGCAAACAGCCATTCTCGAGATGCCAGCTCCAGACAATGTTCAAGCCCTGCAACATTTTCTTGACATGGTCAACTACCTAGGCAAGTTCATTCCAGACTTGAGCCAACTTTCAGCACCACTCAGACAGATGACACGTAAAGATGTATCCTGGTCTTGGTCAGAGCAACACCAAAGAGCATCTGACATCCTGAAACAGAGAACTGACAGTCAGCCGACACTCAGATACTTTGATGTTCACAAACCAGTAACACTTTCCTGTGATACTTCAAAATTTGGACTTGGTGCAGTCGTTCTACAAGAGGATCAGCCTGTTGGCTATGCATCGAAAACTCTTACCCAAACTGAACAGCAGTAGACACAAATTGAGAAAGAGCTTTTGGCAATTGTGTTTGCATGTTTGAAGCTCCATGATTATGCTTATGGTAGACTTATCCAGATTGAAACAGATCACCAACCACTAGTCACTATCCTGAGCAAGCCAATGCATTCAGCTCCAGCCAGACTGCAACATATGATGCTGAGATTGCAAAAGTACAATTTCAATCCTGTTTACAAGAAAGGCAAACTTCTTTATCTTGCTGATATGTTATCCAAATCACCCAGAAATACAACTGAAAAGAATGATAATCAAAGTTCTCAATCACTTGATGATTTTGAAGTCATGGAAGTGAGAACATTTTCTTCCACACGTCTTGATGAGTTGAGGGATCACACAGCTACGGATCCAGTTTTACTAAGGCTGAATCACTTTATCAATTAAGGATGGCCGTCAAAATAATCCAATTTACTTCAAGTACTGCAACCTTATTTTCCATACAGAGATTAGATTTTGTCTGACAAAGGTATCATTACGAAAGGTCTAAAAGTAATTGTTCCAAAATCTGAGTACATTACTATCTTACATTGTGGTCACCCAGGAACAGAAACTACCAAATGAAGGGTGAGAGAGATAGTATTTTGGCCTTCTATGTCACAAGACATTGAGAGAGCACTTTCTTTTTGTTCAGTATGAAACAGAACAAAGCCTCAGCAGCAGAAAGAATCACTTCAGCTTAACCAGATCCCGGAACTACCTTGGTCGACAGTAGCCACCGATATCTTTGAGTGGAATGGTCAACATTATTTGGTGTTAGTAGACTTTTATTCCAATTGGTCTGAGAGTGACTTACTTCCTAACCTGGCATCTAGTACTGCCATTACTAAGATGAAATGTAATTTTGTTGTGCATGGAAGCCCGCACAAAGTTACTTCTGACAATGGTATGCAGTTTACAAGCCAACAGTTCAAAAGATTTGCAGAAGAATGGGACTTTACTCATGTCACAAGTACCCCCAGTCAAATGGTTTGGTAGAACACACAGTTCAAAGTGCAAAATAGTTATTTGAGAAGTCTAAACGAGACAATAGTGATGTTTTCTTGAATCTCAGACATGTTCCTCGAGATAAACATTTTGGCTCACCTGCTCAGAGACTTGTTTCAAAACAAACCAGAACCACATTACCAATAAGTAGTCAATTGTTGGTTCCATGTGTCAAGAACAACATATCAGTGAAAGCCAATCTGTTGAGGAAACGCCTATCCCAGAAGTCCTACTACGATAAGACCAGCAGACCCCTCAATCCATTATGAGAGGGAGATATGGTAAGGATGAAAACGTCCACAAGTTATGATCAGATTGGTGGTGTGAAGAATATTGGTCCAGAGCCAAGATCATACATTAGAGAATCAGAAGGAGCAACTTTTAGGCGGAATCAGAAGCATTTGAAACCAGTGTCCGAGCCTATACCACAGTAGATAGCCTGTGAGAAAGAATCTTCATCTCACAGTGAGTTGTCCAGAGTTCCAATTCCAGAGGACATTCCTGTTCCTATGATGAATCCAGAAGTTTCTGATACGAGTTGTGAACTGCAGACTGTCCCTGTTGCTAAATATAGTCAGTGCCAACGGTTATGTTACGAGATATGGTTGAATTTCTAAACCCTGTAGCAGATATGAAACAACTTAGACATGAACACTGTATTTTGTTTCTAATGTACATAGCAATGCATGCTCGTCTCTGATATTCTCTTGCATAAAGGGGAATCTTTTTAAGAAGGAGGATGTAGCTCAGTTTGTGTGTATATACAGTTAAGAAGCTATCCAAGGGCTTGCACTACAGTATAAATACAGAGCATGTGCAAGTCTTACTACCATTTTGTAGTGAGCTGTTGAGATGTGAACATGTATGTATGTAAGCTTTGTTTGTTAGTTAGTTCATTCGTACTTAATGATGCTGCTATCCATCCTGATGTGTTTCTATGTATTAAAAGCATCTGAACGAAACCCCAAGCCTACTTATTATTTGTAATGGAGATGAACGAGTGACTGTCCGAAGTCAT